>NW_017387319.1:310253-311367 GCF_001636725.1 Cordyceps fumosorosea ARSEF 2679 | reverse complement strand
ACGTACAGCTTCCAGGTGATCCAGTCGCGGCTCGCGCGCACGCCCGCCGACGAGCTCGTCCCCGCCGCCGACGCCGAGCGCGTCGCCATCATGAAGCGCCGCGCGGCCGAGTTCCACCCGACCTTGCGCGACGTCGTCCACCGCTTGCCGGAGGACGCCGAGGTCATGGAGATCTTGCTGCAGGACTGGCCGTGCCAGCCGTGGGACAGCCACGGTGGCCGCGTCACGCTGGCGGGCGACGCCGCGCATGCCATGACCATGTACCGCGGCGAGGCGGCCAACCACGGCCTGCTCGACGCGCGCAACTTGTGCCGCGCGCTGGCGGAGGTGGCCGCGGGCACGGCGTCGTTGAAGGCCGCGATCGACGGGTACGAGGCAGAGATGGTGGAGCGCACGAACCCGGCTGCTCTGCTGAGCAGACAGGCGTGCCTCGACGCCCACGACTTTCACTGCCTCAACGAGAACTCGCCGGTGCTCAAGCGACGAGCCATCAAGCAATAGCCCCGGCGAGCACTTCATTTCATTTTGATGTATAGCGATTGAATGATAGTACGAATAGAACAATGCGTTTCTTCCTCCCAAAATGGCGGCCGTGTGATGTAACAGCACCAGGTTTTCCATGTCAACGCCGCAATTCCCATTCATGTGCTACTACAAACCTGTGGTACGAATCTAAATACTATCGTAACACGGCGCAGGTCGGTTCATACTGGCAGATGCTTGAACATCTGTGCTCTTCAAGGGAAGCCCATCCACCCTCTACGAGAATAGCGGTCAACACGACCAGTACCACAGCCGACTGATAAGCTCGGTGCAGCAGTTGTCTCACCCGTGTTGTGCAGCGCCGAGAGCTTTTGATCAATGCACTGCTTCCGTCCGCAAGATTGCATCCATGTAACGGTACCATTTCGCAACGGCATGAGGAGGCACCGAGCTACGCCTTGATTCATACAACAGCATGCTCCGTCTCCGGGGCGCGGTTGCTTGCCAAGCTCATGCTTGCGGCACCCGAGATTCTCGGGTCTCTGTGATGCAGAAACCGTGAGGATTGCTTTGCACAGCTTAACACATCTCCGGCACCGGCACAATTGCCTGATATCCCGCCCCCTCCCCC
>NW_017387319.1:228287-309499 GCF_001636725.1 Cordyceps fumosorosea ARSEF 2679 | reverse complement strand
CCCGCCTCTTAAGTCACGGGTGATATGTTTCCACGTTGAAGAAATGCGGGAGCAATGATAGAAGATATTGTAGATTTCGAAAAGATGGAAAAGGTACTGCTGCCAGTGTATTCTTCTATCGCTTGAATTATATGTTACTATGCTAGGAAGTCGTGCTGGACATCCACCAGCGCCAGCCGGAGGAGCTTCGTGAGGTCAACATCTTTCGTAAGTTCCTCGGCCAGCGGCACATCCACCCCGAGCCTTTCAAAGATGTAGAAAAGCTCTGGGTATCTCTTGATGGCAAGCCCAACATAGTACAGGTTAAGACCATTGCTCTGCGATTGGATCTCCTCTCCGTACTTGCTTTCCAATGACCTCAATTCCACCGCGTCATGAACCTTGCTGCGAGTGGCGGCGGCCCGGAGCAACAGAGGAAATGGAGAGAGAAAATTACAGCTCCCCTGTCCAAGAGTTGCTCCGTGAACAATCTTGGTCGTCACTTGCAGAGAAGACGTGGAATATCGTGCTCCTGTGCTGTTTGCCCGACGATGAGTGTATGAAGGGACGCTGAGTTGGGGTAGAGGAATCACTGCCCTGGAAACTGTTCGGGGAAAATCTCGACCAAGATTGCCTTGCGTCCGTCCGGCCGATCTGACCACATGAAGGCAACATAGTCCTGGCGGGTTTGCGGCACGACCGCAAAGCCATGCTTGCCATGCAGCCAACCTGAGGGCTTGCTCCTTGGTCATCGACGCGAGGCAGTCAATATCCTTCGTGGCTCGGGCGCTCCCAAACATGATTACGGCATAGCCTCCGAATATCCAAACTCCACGCCATGCTCGCTGAGAGCGCGGGCAGGGCGATGGCTGCGTCGTTGAGCGCACTTGGCTCATGACTTCACATAAGCTGCAGAGAAGATTGTAGAGAGATGAAGTAAGGTAAGGAGGTTGAAAAAGCGATAGAAGAGGGAGTAGGGCGATGGGATAGGGAGATCATATATACTCCCGCCATTGCACAAAAGAAGGCCACCCAGCATGCCTGCAACAGCATTTCGGCATGCATAGGGGGCAGACGATTAGGTGCAGTGACACAGCTGAATTGTGCTACCTCCTGCTGCAATCCATAGGAATCCTGCGATGGATTTTACATGAGCTGCTTCGTGTTCGTCGCGTAGGAAGCAAGTCACCGTGTTACCCGAAATGGGGTCTATTCTGGAAGTCTTGCCGTCTACCTGCTGGAGAATCAAAGCAGGGCGGCAGGCTCGCAATCTCGCAGCCGTTCGCGGGCCCAGCCTTCATCCAGGTCCATGCCATCGACGAGCTCTCCAACGGCAATCATGGCAACATCGTCCCGCATCGCGAGGAACTTGGTGGGCAGGCCGGCCAGGAACGGGCCCAGGCGGAGAACCGTCATCGCCGCCAGCTCGTCGGCGGTGTAGTGGCTTTATCTCTTTGCTGAGGCCGCCATCATCGGCAGCTCCAAGGTCAAGGGTCATTTCTTTCAGCGGCTCCAGCCCATAGATGTTCGCGGTGAAGATGACGAGGGCCTGTTACATGCCTGATAGGAAGGTTGTCCTGAGGCGAGGAAAGCCACGCTTGTGTTTTAAACGTCCAAGGGATCTGGATCACAGGACTCGAAATTTTCCGAAAGACACAGCTTGGCAGCTGCTGATATTAAAAATCCTCCCGATACGCAAAGTTCCAGTTCCTATATCGTTTCGTCAACGCATGGGTTCAGGGGTATCAGGAGCGCGTGTCTACAGACATAAACAACGCGTGGAACCTTGTAAAAGTTGAGTGCCATTTCACCGACAATACACGCCAAGATGCCGCACTCCCCGAGAACAGGGCTGACTACCTCAATGGGCGTCATTGTAATTAGCAAGCCGCGAGGCAACAAGCCGAAATGTGATGCAGGTTGCAGGATAGCTCTCAACATCGTTGACCCGTTCCGTTGCGAGAGAGACCCATACAAGCCCCCCCAAGACTACTTGTTGCCGCAGGCAAACAGCTCCTTCCCTCCTCGGGCCTTGCCTCCTAGCTTTCCCAACTTCTTGTACTTCTCCGTGCAAAATTGCTTCTGCTTCTCGTGCAAAATTGCTTCTGCTTCTCGTGCAGAATTGCTTCTGGCTCTCTTACAGAATTGCTTCTTCACGTCCACTTCGTACAAAAGGTACCGAAATAAGCTGATTGTCGCACAGAAGACTACGATGACCCCGCATCTTTCACGGCTCCTGCACCGGTCCTGGTACAACCGTGTGCAGGTGCTCTCCGACCTGCACTTCGAGATCGGCCAGCAGTACGCCGCCTTCACACTTCCCGTCGCCGCGCCCTACCTGCTCCTCGCCGGCGACATCGGGCGGCTAGTCGACTACTCCGGCTACCTGAGCCTCCTCGCCGCGCAGGCCGCGCGCTTCGAGGCCGTGCTTGTCGTCCTCGGCAACCACGAGTTCTGCGGGATGAGCCACGCCAAACGGTCTCGGCGCCGCAGCACGAGGGCAGCCCGCTCTCGTCGGCCTTTGCGACCGAGCTGCTGGCCGAGGGGGGCGGCGCGCGCCGGGCGCCCGACGGTCAGGGCGTGGGTGTTTGGCCACACGCACCACTGCACCGACATGGTGTGCGCGGGCGTGCGCGTCATGGCCAACCAGCGCCGCTACGTCCTTCCCGGGATGTCGCTGGCCGCCGTCAAGGGCGCAAAGTGGAAGAAGAGAGCCCGCACCTTCGATCCTGCTAAAGTGGTCGTCGTCCGGTAAGCAAGCCACGTCTGATGCGCCATCTCCCAGCGCAAGAAGAAGGTTTTGGACAATCCACTCGTTATTTTCTAGTCTTGATGGGCTATTCTGTAGGCATTCTATCGTGAGGACCCCAAAGGGTGCAGAGAGGAGACAAGGTAAAGAAACGGGAACGAAAAGGAACGCGGCAGTTTTCCCAGCCATGACGCCTCGTGTATGTATAATCTAAAGGTAGATAAGACCAGCCCAAACAGTAAAGGATGTAATCAACGGAACCGAAAAAGGCAGCAACGCAAATAAGAATCAAAGGCCAAAGAGAAAAATGTTTCCATCGTCACGTCGTATCATCAGAGCAAGGGCATCAATCCTACTTCTTGCGAGCCCGCTTGGCATCCTCGGCCGAGTACTCCTGCGCAAAGTTGGCGTCCTCCAGGCACTCCGACACGACCGGGTTGATAAACATGTGCTTGTCGAGGCCGCCGCGGAAGAGCAGCTTCATGACGGTGACGCGAAAGTACAGCGACCAGGTGTCCACCTTGGCGGCCCTGTTCTGCAGGCGCAGCTTGTAGCGGTACCCGTACTCGGCGCGGCCGTCCTCGGTGCGCTGCCCGGGCGGGACGCGCTCGTCCTTCTCCGGCACGTACAGCGCGGTCGAGTAGTAGGGGCCGACGCCGCGCTCGAGCGCGGTGACGACGCTGACGAGGGCCTCGCGGAGCTCGCGGCGGGAGCGGCGCGAGGACGACTTGGCGCTGAGGCGGGCGAGCTCCGCGATGCGGCCGACGAGGCGCTGCGGGTCGTACTGCAGCTGGAAGGGCTTGCCGGTCTCGGCCTCGTGCGCGCGCGAGGACTCGTAGACGAGGGCGACGCACATGGCCGCGTGGGACTGCACCTCGACGTCGGAGCTGTCGAGCTGGTCGGTGAAGGCGTCGATGGCGGCGTCGGCGTAGTCGGCGTAGTCGTCGACGTGCGCGGCGACGAAGCCCCAGGCGAGCAGCGCCGCGGACACGATGGCGGCGTTGTCGTGCGCCTCGATGCTGTCGCCGTCGCTCTGGACAATGTCCACGAGGTACTCCATCGTCTCTAGCGCGGCCTCCTCCGCGCCGCCGCCGTACAGCACGCTCATGGCGAGGGCGTGCAGCGCCCACACGCGGCAGGCATCGTCGTCGTCGTCGAGCAGGATCTGCTTGAGGGCCCGCGCGGCGCCCTCGTAGACGTCCATCTCCTCGACGGTGCCGAGCGTGATGCAGTAGGCCTGCAGGCTGAGCAGGCGCTCGCGGGGCGAGTCGCCGCGGTTGGCGCCCTTGAGGAGCGCGTCGGTCAGCGCAGCGGCGGCGCCGTCAAGCCAGAGGTGCGTGTCCTCGGAGTAGCGAGTGCGCATGAAGCGGATGAAGGCGTCGAGGTACTGCTCGCGGAGTTCGGTGTTGTTGTGCTTGCGGTCCTGGATGGCCTGGATGAGGGCGTCCGTGTCGAGCGCGGGGCCGGTCGCGCCGTCATCTGCGGGCGTGTCAAGCGAGTCGGCCGAGTGGATGCTCGACATCATGTCGTCGAGTTCAAAGTCGCTGCCGTCTGAGTCGCTGTCGGACGCCGGACGACTGTGCGTGGTCGAGTGCGTGGGCGACGTCAGCAGAGAGGCCATCGGAGAGCTGGCTCCTTGCGGCGTTACGGCACCCGAGGCGCGCCCGGACTTGACGGCCTTGCGGGAGACGGTCTTGCTGCCCTTGAGGGCCTTGACTCGGGCGTGGTTCATGATGACGGTGATGGTTATGCGCGGGCGTGGCGAGAGGCAAGATGGTCTGGGGATTTTGCTCTTCTCTGCGCCTGCAACTTGGTGTGTTATGCAGGGGAGTGCAGAGATGCTTTATGAAGAAAGCTCGAGCGCGAAAGGCTAAAGTATGACGCCGCTGAGGCTCTATTTCCGTGTATCTTGTGCTGGTAGTGTGGGGTGCTTTAGCTATCTGTCCGAGATGAAGCGTGGCGAGAATATCGTAGGTGCACGGCACATGTGGAGGATTCTGGTTGGCGAGGATGGGAGGGCTGGGCGATGACAACGGACGCGCACCGTCGTTACAGGATATTCCGGTATGAAGAGGAAAGCAGGTAGTTAGGTTATGGAGGTGTGTGATTCCAGAGAAAGCAAGGGCAGGACAATGGCATGGGAGTTTAATGGGAAAATGGCGTGTGGCGTTGTGGGTAGGGCAGCTGGCCCATGACGTTGCCAGTGAGCGGCCAGGGTTTGGCGCTAAGGCCAGTGGCGGACGCGCCATTACAGCACATTTGTCAACTGATTTACAGCAGGTTGGACGGGCAGAGAGAGACACTACCTGGGTACTACTACTGTATGTATGTACCATCGTGTCGCCACCCGACCTGCGGCTTACATGCCTATAATTTGGGAACAAGAGAAGATAAAAGCTTTGGAAAATCGCATCTAGACATTTAGTCTGACCGCATTTTTAACCATGCTCTTCTGCCATACCTACCCCCGCCTCGACTCGTAGGTAGCCCGCCATCATCCAACTTGGCCAGCCGACCGACCGACGGATGCCAACACCCCACCAGCCCACCTCTCCATCCCGCTACCCGCCCGCTATCCCTCATCCCTCCCCTCCCCGTCATCCATTCCACTTCCCGACCGCTCAGCCTGTCGCTCTCCCATGTGCAGGGTCACTTGGCCCTGTTCATGTGCATCTCTTTCTTGCATCGGAGTTTGACACCGCATTAGCTGCTGCTCCCTTCCAAGCCTCCCCTGACTCCTTTGGGAAGCCAATAGTATGACCAAGCCAACAAGATACCCTAATACCCCGCGCGGGGAGGATGCCTCCCCGGCATGATGCGGATCATCATCAATTCTCAACCAAGTATGCCCCAACCCGCATTCTCCCGTCACAGCTAGTCATGCAGACCAAAGTTACGGTGTAGCTCCGACCGGTGAGCTGGCCAACCCACGCTCCAGGCACAGTGTCGCATTCTATGTATGTACCAAGTTAGGTATGACGCAGGCTAGTGCAAGCCACGGGTAAGGCAAGACAGCGATCAGCTTCATGTCGTGGCGAACAAGACGATGTGCGCATGCACGGAGCCCACATGACTACACCGCGCTTTGTATCCGTACGCTGGCGAAACCCGACCGAGGCTCAGGGCCCTGACGCTGAATCCAGCCAGCTTGCAGACTTGCCCCGATAAGATGGGATCAGGATTTGCCTCTAGAGACATTGATGCGTTCTTAAACGAGTCTCAGTTTTTTGATTTATTCACATGTGCGCTATATCGCAGCATTCAGCCAACACACAAGTGTGTAAACCGCAAGTGCGGTATATGTTTACTCATGTCTATTTATTCATAGACTAAAGGTTGAGATCATTCTGATGGTATATTGTGCATCACTTTTTTTTTTTTCGCCTTCATCAATCCCACTGCCGCAAGATACCTCCGTCTATTGCAGAGCCTTCTTGGCAAAGTTGGGCAGGACAAAGCTGGCCTTGTGAATCTCGGCGTTGTAGTAGCGGCACTTGGCCTCCTCCTCGGCGGGGGTCCAGGAGCGGACGGGCACCTTGACGTCGCGCGAGGCGTCCTTGCAGCAGACCATGAAGCCGATCTGGCCCGAGGGGTAGGTCGGGATGGTGGTGTAGGCGTACTCGACCACCGGGAAGATCTCCTTGCAGTCCTTCTTGAGCTGGGTGATGAGGGAGAGGTGGAGCCACTGGTTCTCGGCTGTGATGGGGCGAAGAAACGTTAGCGACAAGTCCAAAGGCAAAGCGATGAGAGTAGACAATCAGACACGGCAAGCTTCTTATAAAGCTAGAGCCCCTGCCGTGGCGGGACTACCGCGCGGCAATGGGTTGCCTGGAAAAGTCACAGCACTCGCTCGTGGGTGCGCGACTCTAGGAAGCAAGGGCGGCCAGAGCAGCCATTTACTGGGTAAGAAAGAGTCCTCGGAAGAGAACATTTCATCGCCAGTAGCCCCTGTCCGTCATCGAAGCGCGCACCTTGACTTCTCCATCGATAAAAATGAGACATACAACCTTGGGTAGTGATGACGCCGCCCTCGCGGAGGGCGTCGTGGAGGAGCTGGAAGTAGGGCTTCTGGAAGAGGCTCTCGGCGGGTCCCTCGGGGTCGGAGGAGTCGGTGATGATGACGTCGAAGCTGTTCTTGTAGTCGTTGAGGAACTTGAAGCCGTCGCCGATGTGGACGGTGCTCTTGGCGTGGGTGAGGCCGGTGGCCATCTCGGGCAGGAACTGCTTGGAGACGCGGGGGACAGCCTGTTCGGAATTGGTTGTCAGCGGTCGTCTCAAGGCAAGCGAGGTACAGTGAATATGTGTCGAAGGGGGTTACGAACCTCGTCAATGTCGCAGAGAATGGCCTCCTCAACGCAGTCGTGCTTGACAACCTCGCGGAGGACACCGCCGTCGCCGCCACCGATGACGAGCACCTTCTTGGGGTTCGGGTGCGAGTTCATGGCGAGGTGGGTGATCATCTCCTGATAGGAGAACTCGTCGCGCTCGGTGCACTGGATGACGTTGTCGAGGACGAGGACGTGGCCGTAGTCGGTCGACTTGAAGACGAGAACATCCTGGTACTTGGACTTTTCGTGGTGCAGCACCTTTTCGACCTTGAGGGTCATGGCCTGGCCGGGCCACATGTTGGAAATTTCGCGGAACCAGCCATCTGAAGTATGTTAGTAACAAATCGATTCAGTCGTCTGCAGGGTTCATTTTCCCGGCGTTGGGCGTTGATGGCCTGGTCATTGTTCAATGGCTGTTCTCGTCACCGCGAGGAGGGGTAGATATTGCGGGGTACAGCTGTTTTTTTGCGTCTCGACTGTACGCGGTAAACTTACCCTTGATGGTGGGGTGAGTAATCTCGGACATTTTGAATGTATGTATAGGGGCCGAAAAGGACCAATTCAAAGGCGAAGAGTAAATGAGAAGACGTGATGGTGAAGGAGGGGAAAATGAGAAGTGGTGCCCCCAAGCTCGAGCTGCAAAAGTTTTCCTCATGCAGGCAGTGTAGCTCGCGAAGACCCAATGACAGTTGGGTGGGCAATAAATCCTCAGTCAAAGGTGGATAGAGCCTAACTTAAAGCGGGACTAAAGACAGTAACTTGGAAAATGAAGAATATCATAGATACTTATACTTAAGCATATGTCTTATAGTATAACAAAAAGAATTGCAATTCCTTTTCACCAACTAGCCGGCACAACACAGGATGCCTGTCTAGTGTTGTTGCATATCGTCATGAGCGTTTCCCGCCGTACGTGACTGTTGTCCAATGCAATGGCGCGCTGTGATTGGTCCAAACTGGCCATCAGCCTGACGCTTAGCTCCGTCAGAAGATTTGTTTGGCCGCACCAAATGTAGCAAACGAGTCTTCCAGTGGCAGTTGACCAACAATTGAGCCAAAAGATGGACTACAACAAAAAAATAAAAAGTGCAAAAATAAAAACATACAACAGCCGGTGTTCGCTGGTCGTCACCGACCCACTACTAATCTGCCGATTAACCTTGTCTATGGGGGAGCAGACGGGACCCCGAATTCTCTGTTATCTATGGTCGTATGTGCTAGACTTGTCTCTAGCACTGCATATAACCTCTTAGTCAAGGAAGCCTGAGTAGCGTGTTGATAACCGGTTGGTACATCGCGAGACCTCTGGATTGACTAATTGGCTGCCCATTGATTGGGGCAAAGGGCAGAATTTAATTTAGTTCGAGATTGAGTGAAGTTTTGGGCCCCCTCTGCATCAGGTTGTGCAAACACTTCGGAATACCCTCATATCGTATTATTATTAATAATTGACCTGAATCAACAGCAAAAGCAATGCGAAGCGCTGTGGTACGGGAGCACCTTTGACACCTTAGGATTGCGTCACGGCCCCGACGTGTGCACGGCAAACGAACGACGGTCCTCTGGTCATCTACAGCGCAGAAACGACTCTAGGGCCACCTCATGCCGTCAACTTGTCTTCTGTGAACTGATACTTCTATTCTAACTAGCTACTAACTATCAAATCCAAGTACATGGAAATCCACCTCGATGTCTCCTTGGCTAACGTCCCTGAGATTGGCCTCCTTGCTCGTCCTCGAAAGTCAAAAGGGACTCGCCACCTCAATTGGCTTTCCCAGGAAGGCATTCAAAAACATGCAGTCGACTTCTTTATAATACGCTCTATCTGGTGGTCTTGAATCACCGAAGGGATCCTTGCCGTCCTTGATGCCCTCGTGCCAGCTCAACTCTACTCTACCTTTCATGTCAGCTCAGGTTCTTCTCATAAGAAAGCGTCTCTTCACGGGCCAAAAAAAGAAAAAATAACATACCAAGCTCAAGATATTGCTTGTTAGACAGCGATTAGTACACCTCGGTGACCTCGGGCAGCCCCCCAACAGCTATTGGCATCTCGTGAATAGTCCCTCGTCAATGGGTCGAAAAGCAGGAGCAACCACCTTGCCGTTTGGATCTGTTATGTCGATCTGCAAGACACAAGCCACCTGCGCGTTGATGTAAATGATCCGGATCGGCACTGGTCGCCCCACGTCCTCCTTTTTGATCTCGATCAACGGCCACGTCTGATCCATGTAGGTCGCGGACCAAACATCGGCGTAGTGGACTGAGAACCCCGACTTTGCCTTGTCACCAAACCACACCCACACCGCGTCGTCGGACCGCAGATATGCCGTGTAACGCCCTGCAGCGTGCGGTACGAAGCAGCCGGTATACTGGACCGCAATGTAGTCGTACGTGCTGCCATGGGGTGCCGGCGGCATCTGATCCATACCAATCGCGGGAGGGTAGCCGGCAATGTCCAAAGCACCCGTGACGCCCGTCTTGTTAGCCGTTGCTCCAGTCAGCGCCATCACAGGATCAACAACGTAGTCGCCACCCCATCGCGCATCATTACCAGCAGACCTGTGGATGGTGTGTCCAAGGCTAGAGGTAAAAGGTACGTCGTGGGCGTAGTTCGTGTATCCGTGAAAGTTTGGCGGGATGCGTCCGGGGCCGTTCCCCTTGCGAAAGAAGAACTCGTAGTCCAGTCCCGGAAGAGCCGGACAAACCCCGTTGGTACAGCTTCCATCCGGACAACGGACGTGCCCCAGCCGACAGCTACCGTTGCACTGTTGGTTGTCCGGGATGCACTGCCTCATCGGCTGGCACCACCAGCGGTTGCCTGGGCAGTCACAGCCTTCAGCAACGGGCATGCACGTGCCACCCGGACATGTCTGGTATTTAAGGTTACCAGGGTGGGAGAACGTCAAAGGCCCTGCAAAAGAGCTCTTCCTATCTCCCCACCGGAAAAAGTAGGCATCGTACTGCCCTGCACGCAGGCATTGGTTGAGGCCCGCATCAGCAACAAGGGTGTCCGGCAGGGTTGGGTGCGTACTTCCAGCCCAGGTGGTTCTTGTCGCCCCCATTGCCTGGGTCTGCGCCTTTGTTGAAAAGAGCGATCCAATTATCAGGCTTGGAGTTGCCGGTCGTGTACGTAAACTCGGGTGGTGCCGAGCCACTGACATAGGCCAGCGTGCCACCGGATTGTCTCGTTTCTAGGTTGCCGCGCAGGCCAGAAGGACCAACACGAGCTGGGCATATGCTCGCCAAAAGGAAGAGAGCCACCGCGACTCCGAGAGACCGCATTGTGTAGCGAATTGCAAAGTAGAAGAGATTTCAACAAGTTTGAAGTAGTCGGCATGTCAGGAGAACAGTTGAGAAGAAAGAAACAGACAAGACACTTCTTGACTATCGTGTAATAGTGATAGACGTTCTCGGAGAAAACCACCGGGTCTTCACACCATATTTTTACATTTTGGCCTCTTTGTAGGCGTCATAGCTCCATGTTGCTCATCACAACCTCGAGATGTGACATGGTAGGCGCGCCTAGTTCGGGCACAAGACGCACAACAACCATCGTATGGAAACGCTCACGAACAGACCTCACATACTTCGCCACCACTGCTGCAGTAAGACGTATCCAGCAGCTGGCTGTGAGGCTACCTTGCCGTAACCTACAGGGTAATATCTTTCATCGGTAGCTCCTACCTGCGCGAGGTTGACTGACAGAATTATGAGGTTCTCTGTATCAAATGTGCCGCAATGAGCCATAGGATACTTGCAATATAATATCGCGTGTCGTTCTTGTGTCTTGGCTGCAACACCTTACCACAGTCACGCACCGGCATGTCGCGTTTACTGTGTGCCTCGATTGGCTAGACAGCAGCTGAATTGGCTAGACAGTAGCTGAATTGGCCAGACAGCAGCTGAAGGGCTATTTACTTTTTTTTCTATCGAAAAACGACTACTTGCAAAATCTTAAAGGCAATTCCACCTAAGAGCCGAAGCTGCACTGCTGTGAGCCCCGTCTGATTTAAAACAAGTCAAGTAGCGCTATCAATACTGCTAAGTTGCGGCGTAGGAGCTGAAGTCGTTTGAGATTCTGACAAAGAGTGCATGTTCGCAGCGAGGCGGTTCCTTCAGTATGTAGTACTGCGTGTCGCGATTCACCCTACCCAATGAAATAAGTGTTGCGGCCCGAGACGGGGTACAACTAATAGGGACGATAAGAGTTGGGCATAACGTCACTCGAAGCTCGATTCTTCCTCACATATTCGCGGCTGAGACAGCAGCAATGTATGAACCACATTGGGTCACACCAGTAATAGTCTGTCTAAGTACCTAGCACAGGTGTCATAGTACAGTTACTTCATGGTCAGTTCTTCATCACGCTGTGCAATTCTCTGTACAAACGGACAAAGCAATCTAAAATACACGCAATGCGATCAACATTTGATGAGCGATGCATGAACTGGGCAACGCCAAGGCCGTGTTTCAATACTAGTCCTTCGCCAAGAATTCATCGTACACCAAACTTTTCCCACCATGTTCATATCATACCAGGAAAAGAACTTTAGCAAAGTGATAAAATGTCAATTATTTCCTTGTGTGGCGATGTTGAATGGTACTCTCAGCGGCAATCGGACTGTCGGTAGATGATGCTCTTCGGTGAAGGATGGACAGTGGCTGGCTGGAGTTGATGCTGTATGTTGCATCCGCAATGCACGTAGCATGACCTTGTTCCATCTCAGGCCGGCTCGAAAGGCGGCCGGCAGGTTATCTATCAGTTTTTGAGAGCGATATGGGCGATTGCTTCTTCCTCCCAGGCAGGTGTGTGCTCATGACTGCATAGACTTGACAGGACGTGCCAAGCAACTGCGGAGAAGCATGTCTTTCGCAGAACGGGTGACAAAGCGACTCGGCAGCACCTGTAATGAAGGAATTGTTTAAGGAGCGCCCGCTGCCAATTCTCCGTACATCCGCCAGCGCCAGTTGCTTCTCCCCAGCTAGCTTTCCCTCCTGTCCATACTACCTGCATTGCTTAGCACTGACACATTCTGATACTGTTGCGCATTGTCAAATAAGAGATGCAGCTCCCACTACTTGCTTCCGCCGTGTTGGCAGCAGCCGCCGCCAGCGAGCCGCCCTCTGCATCCGCAAGCTCGAATCTGATAGTGTCACCCACGTTCCCGTCCTGCTCCGGCTGTGGATCCAACAGCTGCGGCTATACGAAGTACTTCGTCTTGAACTGGGAGAGCCTGGGCATCTGCATCTGGGACTAGGGCAGCACCGTCCCCGGCCAGTTCAACAACAACGCCGTCGCGCCCATTGCCTTCACCCCACCCGGCGGCATCGCCACGTCCATCGACGTGCCCGCGCCGCGCAGGAGGGTCACCGTCTCCTTCTCGACGAGGTCATCGAGGAACGCCTCTGGGTGCGCGGCGTTCTACCCGAACCTGACCGTCAAGGTCAGCGGTGGCGTCGCGGACCACAGCTTCGAGATCAGCGAGAACACGATTGCGTGGACGCAGAAGAGCTTCACGTTCAAGCCCAAGACGGATGGCATATTTGTCATTGCCGTCACGACGTCCCCACAGGCAAGTATCGGGTGCGCGCCCACCATATACAACGTCCAAGCATACCAGGACAGGGAGTGAAATTGATGCTCTGTGTTGTGGGGGACGCGGGGAAAACGAATCCTTTGACAGCAACATGTCAAGGCGAATACAAGGGTTGGAGTTGAACTATCAACGGCATGGTAGCAGCGGCTTTCAACAAGTCGTGAGGGCGTGCAACGAACGCACTGTAGCGAGTGACGTCTTGATTATCGAGGCTGAATGTAGATAGGACCCAGATAGTGTCTCATGGGGTAGTGCAAACGATATGATGATAGTCTGCATGGTTGATTAGAGAGGGCGACGTACTAAGAAGGTAGACTGCGGCTGCCGACCGCTGAGCCAATCGGACGACGAGCCGCGAAGCGACAGAGGCGAGGCAAAACATGGAGACGCCGGCATTCCGCAGCTATTTCCACAATCATAGAGCTCATGTAAGCGGGCTGTGCACCTGCTTGCCGCACAGCCGAGCCCGGACATCAAACACCATGCTCGTTGGTGGTGCTCCGCGTCGATTGGAACACCATGATATCCAGGCAGATAGATGCAGCCTGCGTCTTGAAGTAGCGGGGTCGCTGTGCTTCTCTCATTTGAGAGATTCTATCCATCAATTTGCAGGGCGGCACTGGCTGATGAGCTCGGTATCTTGTAGATGAACCACCGCACCGTCAACGTGGCGATGGCTTTGCTCGCCGTAATTTGCCAGGGAAGGGCTACGTGCTCGGGTCAAACCTCGCGACTGGGCCACCAGCTCATTGGCCCGCCGGGACCAGCAGGCCGCGATGTGAGACTCAATGTCTCTGGTTGACAAGGGGGCAGGTCAACCAGGATAGAGACGGGAGCTAAGAGCGGCCAAGATCGGGACAGGGTGCGCTTGTCTTGCTTCTTTTGACTTACTATCATTTATAGCTTGAACCAAGATTGGATCCGTGCAGCCGCGGTGCAACTAATAATGCGCAAGCAATACTTTGTAAATGGCGCGTACAGCGCTGTGAGAACATGAAGGTAGTGTTTGGCCGGCAGGAAGGGCAAGGCAACCGATGACTGAGCGCCTCGTTATGTCGGCTATGTGGTTCGGAAACCCTGTGTCGCGGGACCGTCATGATGATCACCATGCAAGTACCGGCCGTGTTGGTATAGTTAGTATCCGATAGCCTTCGACTCTTCTCCGGCTCTCGTCTAGCGCTCATGTTAACTTCTCTGGCCAAGGGAAGCAACTCCTGAAGCTGATAAGACGGCCCTGTCATGGGGATATGGAAGCGCTAACGATGGCACCAAGGCCCAAGTTCATGTAAGCAGGTGACGATGATTTGGTAATGGCAATCCAGACGACCGCCGATGTGGCGGTTGACACGGCGTAATGAAATCAAACCCTTTGCCAATTGAAACATGGTCGGGTCAGCTGCAGGTTGCAAAATGCGCCTCAGAGGTAGCGGGATCCACGAAAAGCTGGCAGGTCTGTCGGATCTGGCAGGGTGCGTCCATGTTATGCAGTAGTTGCATGCAGCACAACGCAAAACTGCATACGAATAACTAGTAGACAACTAAGGCGGTGCACCTGTGTGCCTGAAATCCTGGGGAAGGTGGTTGATAGCCGAACACCCCCCAGCGGCCAGTGGTCTCCATATGCCGCGTATGTTAATAACCTCAAATATTATCCGGGGCCAGCCTCTATTACTTTGCTGGAGGATATTCGTAGTGCTCCGTGAAGCGTAACAATGCTAGGGGGCTGTATAAAGCGTCCGCATCAGGCTGCGGTCGAAACCAGCCACGGTTGAAGGCCCATAAGTAGCGAGACATGCCAGGACAGCGCCTCTTCAAATTCGCAGCTTCCTGAAATTGCAGCGTATCAGTAGGGCGCGTTTTTGGCTTGCATAATGACGCCCAAAATCCCCTGTCCTTGTAGCCATGCCATGTTGCCATGTTCCCCGGTCTGATCCACAGGCGCCACATCTTTGCCATGTTAGCGCCCACAGGAAGTCAGTGGAAGAGAGATGTCGCTGCTGCAGCCTGCATGTTTGGGGAAGAGAGAGAGCGGTCACCCTGTCGGCAACAAGGGGTTCTCTGGGAGCATGAGCTGCGGATGCATGTGGTATGGCAGAGGTGGCATGTGCGTGCCAGCATACATGAAAGCAAAGTCGTCGACCTTTCTGAGGACTAAGCCACCTCCCGGCGGTGCTGTTTGATGTGCATGCACATGGCCAAACAGAGAGACCAATGCCGGTAGATGCAAACGCAGGTACTGGGCTGAGTGATGGGATAGACCCTGGGAATTTCCACTCCTGTGCACGACGATCTGAGCTGCGAGGCTTATTATAGCAGGTTCGCGACGGCAAATGGCGCGTTGTTCAGGGGGTTGCCGATGTCATGATGGTGACCGGCAGGCGGCATCCTAGCTCTGCATGCACGTCTCATTCTGGGCATCCGGGGTTCAAGTTGCCATCGTAATCCTTGTCTGCGGGAGGCGGGACCTCTCATTGTGCCGGCCACGGAAAAGAGTACACAGCCAAGACAGTTTACCTTTTTATTAGCCATGGATGCAATGATGCGGTACTCTGCTGTTGGGGTTTAGCAGGAACGCCGTATAGAAGCTGGCGCCGGACTAGGGATGACATCTTCGCAGAGCACATGGTTGGTATAAGACGGGTGTTAATGTTGTTGACAGAATGGCTCAAGCCGAGGCTAGAGCCCACAGAAGGCAACCGATAGCCGAGGTGATGGTAATATTGAGGGTATGTCGCTTTGTGGCAATTCTCGAGGGAGCTGAATATGTTCTCAAGGTACCGTAGGCGCTGTTGTGTTTAGAACCGGTGCTGACTTGCATCTTCTCGAGACGACGAGGGGCGAGATGAGGGAGATGTGCCCAAATGTTGACGGACGATGGGTAGACATGTGGCAACTAATCGCACAAATGGTGCAAGGCGCGAACTTCAACCGCTCGCAGAGCTAACTCTCGTTTCTCATGTCGATGATAATGCCAGTGAACTTTGTTGGGCGGCGAAGCCAAGAACGTGTGAACAAATGATGTACGTGAGAACCAATTGGTGGAGATGCCGTGTGGTCTAGCGATAGGAAACGAGATCGCAAATCGGAGGGCAAAGGCAAGGTGGGCATAACTAGACGGAGAGCAGTCGGTTGGTTGGTAGTCTGCAAATGAGCTAAATCGAGAGACTTGAGAGGTTCGAGCTCAAAATCCTTATTATTAGTACCTGCAATTAGTGTGAAGTGGAGTGGGCGGTGCAGATGCGGAGCAAAGGCCGTTTGAGGCTTGAGGAGCAGGGTTGGTGAGAAAGGGCAGAAGAGAGGTGGAAGTAAAAGGGACAAGGACAGCCTCACCGAGCTAAGAGCTGTCCTGCTTCAGACGACTCTTGCTTGCAGATGCCCGACTGCTGGGAATCTGCAGCTGTCTCGCCGATGCTGTGCGTTGTCAGCAAGGTGAGGCGTTGAGGCAATGTGGCGATGTGGCGATGTGGGCTGTTCATCGAGCACCAGCACGGCAGGCCAGGAAAGAATCGACGCCATGGGGCGGCATCGTACGGGCGTTGAACACAGACCCCTTGCCAAGATTGCCTGCGTGCGCTGCTTTCAACATGTCGTCCCGTCTTGAAGCCTGAGAGCTTGGTGTTAGCGGCCGGGAGGACGAATTAGCAACGCGGGAGCAGGTTTTATGTAGAGGTGCCTGGGCGGTTGGTGCCGACGCATTGACTCGGGGCGACTGTATTTTGAGTTGGGGGCTGCATGCAGGATCTATTTCGTGTAATATCAGGAATAGGTGGTAGTGATGCCGATGATGAATGCGTCATGTGGTATGTTTCAAAGGCTACAGCTGCGAAGACGGATGGATTGCTTGATACTGGGAGGTAGAGGCAGCTCTGCCTCAGTCAGGTACAATCAACCACCCTCAGGCACCTACCAAGGTGTCTTCTTGAGTCTCAAAAGCCCCTGGCCCGCGATTTGCTGTCGTCTCCTACTACCATGTCCCCGGCTATAACATTCTCAACTGGCCCCCCCCCCCCCCCAAAAAAAACGACAGAAGGATATTAACCTCTGTTTTTTGGTGGAGTGTTTAAACTATGTACATAGCTTGATTGCGTCGGAGCACTAGTTACTACATAGTGCAGTACTAACCGAATACATACCGTGACGTGACATGTTGCTGCATTTCCGTCTGGCTAGCTGTCATTAGAAAAAGCACGCAAACTACAACGTCTAATCAAACTACTTCTTGATTAGCCAATTTCACCTATATTCGCGTCGTCTTTACTGTATATCTTACACTCCGTACCAAGCAATGCTACTTTGCGTCGTCGAGAGCCCCCGCTCTTTTCCCACCTCACGATTTCCCACGCTAGACGGAAACAGAACTTGTCCGGCAGCTAGGTCTTTTTAGTTACCTGCCTGACGAGTGCAGAGACAGAAGTCATCCAAGTACCTTTTTAGCTTCTGGGAATTGCCTGACATTTGCTGACCCTTGTTCGGCGGCCCCTCTAGGTTACTCTACTCTCTACCTACCTACCTACCTACCTACCTACCTACCTACCTACTCTGGCTCGGTCTGTCTGCACCTGGCTCTCTTTTCTTTCCCTTTTCCTTCTTCCTCTGTCCCTGAATCTTCTCCGAGTTCCGCTTTGGCTCTTCTTCATCTCTTGGCTTAGTGTGCTCGAGGCAGGTCCTGTTGTCGTCGTCCATTCATTCATTCAATTTTGACTGCCCCAGAAGCAGACACGATAAAGCCTAAGACACGGCGCGCGCCACGCTCACCGTTCACCTCGCTGTCAACCACCCTGCCAGCCCTTCCTCCCTTGCTCTCTTCAGGGTCTCGTCTCTGCTGCTACCCATTGCCTTCAGGCACCACAAGTAGCTTCTTTTTTCTTCCTCGAGCTCCTTAACTCTTCATCTCGATATCCTCATCGTCAATCGCCGCGCAATCTTGGCCACACCTCCCGCAACCGTCACGGCCACTACGTCTGCTCCATATAAGCTCAGCCTCGTCGCACCTTCGTTCGATTCCGTCCTTGTCTCTCTCAACCGCCGCTTGCCCCTCGTCCTCGTCTTGATCCTCGTCCTCTCACTCGTCCTCGGACCCCGCTAGCCTCAAGCTCACCCAATCTCGCCCGCCCATCCGCGAAACTGGCGTCCCCTTCGAATCCCGCCGGTAGATCCTGTAGCCGCCTCGGCTGTGGACGAGTCTCCTTTTCTTCTCTGAGCTTCTCCAGCATGTGTTTTGGCAGTCGCAAAAGCGACAGCGGCGAGGCTCGCTCCCGCGAGCTCGACCGTATGCTCCGGCAGGATGAGCGCCGCATGGCTAAGGAGGTCAAGCTCCTGCTTCTCGGTGAGTGCACTGCCTGCGGGCGAAGCAGAAGCTCGCCCATCCCCTCTTCCACCTCTTTTCCCTTTCCTCCCATGCTTCCCTTCTTCATCGCCTCCAGCCCACGTCGCACAACGGCTCAGCCATGCGGTCGCACACAGCTCACCCATGTGGAGTCCCAATCTGGTCCTCTGTTCTCGCAAATCCTTGCCAGCTTCAAACCCCCCTTCCGACTGGCTGGCAGAGACTAATCTCTGTGTAACCCGCAGGCGCCGGAGAGTCGGGCAAATCGACCATTCTGAAACAGATGAAGCTCATCTACTCGCAAGGCTTCAGCAAAAGCGAGCGACTCGATTGGAAACCGGTCGTATTTAGCAACATCGTACAGTCCTTCCGCACCATCCACGAGGCAATGTCGGAGCTCAACTACGAATTTGACAACCCCGATAACGAGGTAAGCTTCGCTGCCAGCTCCTATACAGGTTACCATCTACTGCATGGCGCATTATGCTGCAATACCTCAGCTTGCGCGCAAAACCGCCAATCACATGCGCCTGTTGCTGCAGTCATGCACACAGCTAACAATGCCTGCAGAAGTATATGGCTTGCATTCTTGTCGAACACGAGATCAGCCCCGAAGAGACGCCACCACAAGAATACCTCGAACCAATCAAGATCCTGTGGCAGGACAGCGGCGTGAAGAAAGCTATTGCCAAGGGCAATGAGTATGCGCTCCATGATAATCTTGCATAGTGAGTAAAGCTCTTCATGCGAACGCCTTGCTACCGCGGGCAAACACTAATCGCAAACAGCTTTGTCGAAGACATAGATCGTATCTGGGCCGAGGGCTACGTCCCCAACGATCAAGATCTCCTCCGCTCGCGACTACGAACCACGGGTATCACAGAAACCATATTCGACCTCGGGCAACTAACATACCGCATGTTTGACGTCGGTGGTCAACGATCCGAGCGGAAGAAGTGGATACACTGCTTTGAAAACGTCAACTGCCTACTATTCCTCGTCGCCATTAGCGGTTATGACCAGTGCCTGGTGGAGGACAAAGACGGGGTATGTAACGCAGCTTGCCACCTGCGGATAGGTTTACGGATAGGCTAACATGTGACTTCAGAACCAAATGAACGAGGCGCTCATGCTTTGGGAATCGATAGCCAACTCGCACTGGTTCACGCGGTCGTCCATGATTCTCTTCCTCAACAAGATGGACCTCTTCCGTGAGAAGCTACCGCGCAGCCCCATCAGCAAGTACGGCTTCACCGACTACCACGGTCCAACGGACGACTACAAGGCTGCCAGCAAATATTTTCTCGACAAGTTCAAGGCTTTGAGTCGCAACCCGGAAAAGGAAATATACGGTCATTTCACCAACGCCACCGACACAAACCTGCTCAAGATCACCATGGGCTCGGTGCAAGATATGATAATACAACGCAACCTAAAGCAGTTAATACTATAAGGCTGGATAAGCGGGGTCGCGGCTGTTGTTGGCAAAATTTTGTCGCAACTGCCTCTCTTTCTTTCATTTTGCCTGGTCCGATGTCGGCTGTAGCTGATTGGTGCTTGAAGCGTTGTGTTCTCTTGGATGACTATCATGTATGATTACGGTATTCTCACGGCCTTGCATACTACGTCCTTGTTGACGATCCTTTTTCTTTTCAAAAATTGTCCTTCATTTTTGTTTTTTGTGTTTTGTTTTTGTTTTGTTTTTGACAGGACAGGTGCTGTTCTTGCTGCTACACCGCGATATCAAATTGATAGGTGGGAGTAAGGCTAAATCTGCCTGCGCAACGCCGCGCAGACAGATGTCAAATGAAATGATCGTTCATTTGTGGTGATACCCGGGTACGGATGCATTGCATCCACTTGTTTTTTTTTTTTTTTTTGCCTTGTTTATGAGAGCAAATGTGGGCTGGGCGACACGTTGCTGTGTCCTTTGATTGCCGGAGCAATAATCGGCCTTGCATGTGGTTCTCTGTTGTTTGAATGGTGGCTTCATGTGTTTATCCGATCGGCCTTGTCATCTAGGGGCCTTGAAATTTTGTGTTTTCATCAACCATTTCCGCCATCCCAATCATTTTTGGTGTACAGGGTCTCTTGCTGCCATGATACAGGCAGATGAGCAGCGGGAGAGGTGTTCTTTTTCTTTCTCCTTAGTATTACTGGTAGACTTGATTCCAGGGAAATTCGACCAAAATTACTTGGGCTTCTGTGCCAGACCGGGAACTGGGAACGGATGTAAGGCTCGGCATGTGACAGTCACAAGCCACGCGAGATCGACGAGCAAAGTTCCCCGCAAAATTGGATAAGTGGCTTTCTCAATAATTATAGAAAGAAGGCTGTGCGAATCGTTGATGGCTTTCTCCATAGCATCTGCCGAGCGGACCGGAAGGGTTGAAGAGCCAGCGGCACTTTAGGAGGACCCAGTACAGAACTAGGTAGGGGAGAGCAGGCACGGCAGAAAACAAAGATGTCGCAAACAATCTGCCAGTTGCAGATCTGAGATAGAGACTGGGTATTAATGAAGGGAAAACGGAAAGTGATTGGCGGGCTGGAATTTAAAGTTTTGACGTTTTGAGCCAGCGATGGCACCGATGACGATGAGTCTAGGTGGACGGACCCAACAGCACAGTCGTTTGTGTAGGTACATAGATGTCCCAATACGGGTTTAGTTTCTAGCAATAAATACTTCACTCTGTATCATTATCATTATGTATATATTGCTTTGTTGAATTATCTTCGTCTTAGTCAAGTATAGGTCTTTTTGCAGCAACCTGGTCTGCTTCCCCGCATCAAGCTTGCATCGGAGCGGAGCTTCCATGCAGGGAGGGGCCGGGACGGAGCTTACCCCAGGAAAACAAAAGAGCTAACTTTACAGCTTGCTGACTCCCGTTTGCATTCCTCGCTTCCTTCGAGCCGCCGCATCCTTCCTCGCTTGTGCTGGTTCCCTTCGACAAACATCCGCCAAGGGCACCCGGCATTCTAATCGTCCTCGGCAGAATAAAGAAAGGACAGTGAGCAATGGTTGCTGGCAGCGCGCTCTGGGCGGCCACTGCCGGCTTGGCCATCGCCGCCGCCGCGTCGGGCGATGCCATTGTCAACGACGCGCATTTCTACGGCCAATCTCCGCCAGTCTATCCGTCGCGCAAGTGTCTCCGCCTTTCATCATGCCCATCAGACGAACATGAATCCCTTAACAAAGTCGCCTCCGTGGGCTAATTCTTGTCACAGCAAATATGACCGCCACTGGCGGTGCGTGGGCAGACGCCCACGCCAAGGCCCGCGATCTCGTGTCTCGGATGACGCTCGCCGAAAAGGTCAGCCTCACCGGGGGCGCCCCCGTCAACAACGGCTGCTCTGGCAACGTCGCCGCCATCCCGCGCCTCGGCTTCCCGGGCATGTGCCTGAGCGACGCCGGCCAGGGCCTGCGCGCCACCGACTTTGTGAGCTCCTTTCCGAGCGGCATCCACGTCGGTGCGAGGTGAACGCCCACTGTCCTCCTCCTTTCTCTCACCCAGATTCCTAACTCATCCCACCAACCAGCTGGAACAAAGACTTGGCGGCGCGCAGAGGTGCTGCCATGGCCGACGAGTTCAAGAAGAAGGGCGTCAACGTGCTGCTCGGGCCGGTGGTCGGGCCGGCGTGGCGCGTGGCGCTGGGCGGCCGCAACTGGGAGGGCTTCGCGGCCGATCCGTACCTGTCCGGCTCGCTGGCGGCGCAGAGCGTCGTCGGCATCCAGGGCCAGGGCGTCATCACCAGCGTAAAGGTTTGTTATCCCATTTACTCGTAAATGTGCACACAGCTCGAGCGTCAATTCCTGACTAGTTTAATCTCGTAGCACTATATTGGAAACGAGCAGGAAACCAATAGGAACCCCAGCGGAGATGTCCAGGCCGTCTCATCCAACATTGACGACAGGACGATGCACGAGATGTACCTGTGGTATGCTGCGGCCCGACAACTCTGTTCTTACTTGCGAGTCAATGCTCACTAATCTTGCACCAGGCCCTTCCAAGATGCTGTACATGCTGGCTCTGGCAACATCATGTGCTCCTACCAGCGCATCAACAACTCGTACGGCTGCGCCAACAGCAAGACCCTTAACGGCCTGCTCAAAACGGAGCTCGGCTTCCAGGGCTTCGTCGTCTCCGACTGGGGCGCCCAGCACACTGGCTACGCCGGTGCCCTGGCCGGGATGGACATGGCCATGCCCGACCCGGGCTCCTTTTGGGGCGACAAGCTCGTCGAGTCTGTCAAGAACGGCTCCGTTCCCGAGTCGAGAATCGACGACATGGCCACCAGGTAAGACACACATCCTCGCCTCCCCAAACTCTCTCTCTTCCCCCCTACTCTCACAGCTAACCTTCCCGCCTAGAATCCTCACCCCTTGGTACCAGTTCAACCAGGACAAGGACTTCCCCAACCCGGGCTCCGGCATGCCCAAGGATATCACCAAGCCGCACGTCATCGTCGACGCCCGCGACCCTGCCGCTTCGTCCGTGCTCTTCGACGGCGCCATCGAAGGCCACGTCCTCGTCAAGAACACCAATTCCACGCTCCCGCTGCTACGACCCCGCCTCCTCTCCGTCTTCGGCTACTCCGCCAAGACGCCCGACCTGTTCGCCCCCGGCGGCGGCGTCCTGCAGACCTACCAGTGGCAGCTCGGCGCCGAGACCATCGACCCCGGCGCCGCCTTCTCCGCCGCCGCCCTCGGCGACCCCAGCGGCGCCGGCACCAACGCACCCTCCATCGGCATCAACGGCACGCTCTTCTCCGGCTGCGGCTCCGGCGCCACCACCCCCGCGCTCGCCATCTCCCCCCTCGACGCCCTCACCGCGCGCGCCCACCGCGACGGCACCGCGCTCCTCATCGACCTCGCCTCCCCGCGGCCCGTCGCCCACCCGGCCTCGGACGCGTGTCTCGTCTTCGGCAACGCCTTTGCCTGCGAGGCCTACGACCGCCCCGGCTTGCAGGACGCGCACACCGACGCGCTCGTCAACGCCGTCGCCGACTCGTGCGCGCGCACCGTCGTCGTGCTGCACAACGCCGGCCCGCGCCTCCTCGAGGGCTTCGTCGACCACCCCAACGTCACCGCCGTCCTCCTCGCGCACCTCCCCGGGCAGGCGTCCGGCCCCGCGCTCGCCGCTTTGCTCTACGGCGACGCCGCGCCCTCCGGCAAGCTACCGTACACGCTCGCCAAGAACGGGGGCGACTACCCTGCGCTCCGGCCCAGCGCGCCCGACGAGCGCCTCCGCAACTTCCCGCAGTCCAACTTCTCCGAGGGCGTGCTTACCGACTACCGCCACTTTGACCGGGCCAACATCACCCCGCGCTTCGAGTTCGGCTTCGGCCTGAGCTACGCCACCTTTGCCGTGTCCGGCCTGACCGTGCAGCGCGTCGCCGTCCGAGGCAGCGCCACCGCGCCGCTGGACGAGTTCCCCTCGGGGGCCGTCATCCCCGGCGGGCACGCCGATCTCTGGGACAACGTGGCGCTGGCGACGGCCGAGGTGCGCAACACGGGCGGCGAGCGCGCCGGCGCCGAGGTGGTGCAGCTGTACGTGGGCATCCCCGACGACGACGACGGCACGCCGGCGCGGCAGCTGCGCGGGTACGAAAAAATGAGCCTGCAACCGGGCGAGGTGGCTACGGTGACGTTTGCGCTGTCGAGGCGCGACCTCAGCGTCTGGGATGTCGGGGCGCAGCGGTGGCGGCTGCGGCGCGGGACGTATAGGATCGAGGTCGGCACGAGCAGCAGGGACCTGCCGCTGCAGGCGTCGTTGGAGATTTAGTTGTTTGAGTTGATTGGGAGCCATGAAGGGTATTCTCTTATGTGAAACATCATGGTACATGATGATTCTTATTTCTGGGTCGATTTGCAAGCACATGTCCTCAACAACCCCCGTGTGCAAGTTGCCTCTTGCAGGACATGGAGAACCACCAGCGATGCCTGGCAGGGACAAGTTCTCCAGCTATCAATAGCTGCAGTCAAGCAAGTTCTCTATACGCTTCTTCGCGTGCTATCTGTACCGTGCATACCCTGTTTATCTGGTTGATTCCGATTCCGTGGCGGGCAAAAGCATGGCTAGGTGAGGGCGTTGATAACCTACCCGGGAGGCGCGATGTGCCTCACACCGTTCGCCGACGACGAGTCAGCCTCGATACCCTAGGGTCGATTATTAAATGCAATGGGGGCGCGATAAAAAGCCCTCGATGACTCAATCCCAACATCTGCCATTATTTGACATCCCCTTCTGCGTGGAAGAATTTCAAGTTCACCGAGTCCAGTACACACAGTCTCTAACCAGCCATTTACACAAACCAACACGCCCAAAGTTGGCGGCCTCTGCCACGATCTCTTTCCACCATTTCCAACTATCTCCAAGGCAATACCCCAGTAATATTTACTTAATATGTCTATTGATCTTTCTCGTAATCGTCTTTTCCTTCTTTATCCTCTACATCAAAAGTTTCACAATAAAGTTGTCCACGCCCCCAATCCCCAATCCATGCCCCACATGATGAAAGACGACGGATGGTACGAGAGTATTCTCCCTCAGCTTCGGCGATATGTCCTTACGAAGTTTAAACTATTACCTTGCATTCCCTTATCGAAAGGGACCCTTTGCGATGAGACGATGGGCCTGACTCGTTGCGATACAGATGTGGAGAAAAGGAGGTGGGCAGGGCAAGCGAAAAAAGAAGGCTTCTAGAGCCTTGGCTTGCCTGGGTGGGCTTGTCATTCGTAATTAATTCAGATCCATACATAACATGGGCGGCGCGTCATGTCCGAGATGGGGACAAATCCATTCCACAAAAGGAAAAGAGAAGGAAAAAGTGAAAGCGGCATTACTCGCGAAGAGAACGGCGGTCTGGTGACCCCGGCTCTCTGGTATGCGATTCAGCGCAAAGTGAACCCAGTTGCCACGAGTCTTGCTCGGGAGCATCGGGTCTCACCCCCCTCCCTCTTTTCAGAATCGTCATAGATCGTATCTAGTTGGACAGTCCAAGGGAATCGGGCCTGGCTAGCTTCGAGTGTATAGGGAAATTACGCCGGTAGAGAAACTTGCTCACCCTTTCGGAGCCTGCTCTTCCGGAGCAGAGTCCGACGCGAGTTGGAGTGCGGGCACGAGTTAGACAAGATGAAGGAGACCTAGCTTACCTGCTGCTTCTCCCTCTCGGAACGCGCAGGCTGCCTCGTTCGTTTATGCCGACTCGGATTCAGCCCCCAAGAACCCAATCTCCTTGGTCTCTGAGAGCGCAACACTCCCCTCCCCCCTTCCTTACAGTCATAATACTTCATACAAGGCGCAGCAGAAGCAAAGCCCGACGCAGGCATGACGAGCAAAGTCCGAAATCGAAGTCACTAGTCAGTTCCCATCGTTGGCGTGTATCCACTGGAAACTCGGTCACGCGAGCAAAAAAAATCTATAGATGCGACGGGTTGTCGATAGTCCCGATGTGGAGATACACGGGGCCTGTGTTGATATTTCCGTCTCTGTATGGCCAGGGAATGATTCATGGAGACAGAGAAAAAGGTTCACCCCTGTTATTGTTATTTTGCTCTTCGGCCTTTTGGTTCGTCCAATGCGTCGGAGTCTGACTCGTCATCGAAGGAACATGTGGGGGGCCCATCGATGATCCCAGGAGAAGCGGTCAAATGAATAATTCTTTCTGGAAGGAGCTTTTCTTCCTTGAAGAGTCGTATCCCCTGCCCACTTGTCCTTGTCGGGCAATGCCCAGAACCGATGCCAATTACCCGCGCAGACAGTACCAGTAGCGCTGACGCCGAGGCAAGGCGCAGCTGGGGGAGATGGACCTCTCATTCGAGGGAGGAGTGCATCAAAAGAGAGGATGAGGCTGTGTGGGCCGAGGTCAAAATAATACCCATGTATGGTAGATGCACTTCGTGCATCGTTTCTCCGGGCTCGCTGCTCAAATGCCGAGTTGTGCTGGGGGGGGGGGGGGGCTAAGAGGGATGATCGGTGCCTGGAATCGCACAGAATTGCCGCTTTCAGCCCCGAGGGACGATCCCGCTAATCACCAACCACGGACTCTCGAGGACCCCGTCAACCGTCACTATCAATCACCTCGGTTCGCTCTCGCTGTGGGTAGCGATGTGAGCACTGCGAGTTGCCCTGATGCAACCTCCCGGTTCGTACCAGTAGCGAATGTTCCGGCTTCTTCCCGGGTGGTGCACCGCAGCGTGTCATCCGTCCACAAAATTGTATAATTGACCAGAGACAAAGTACCACTTTCCCCCGTAACTAATGCAGCGATCCCACGTCTCGTCAAGGGGGCGACGTGTCAGTCAGAGGTACAAACGAATACCTGTATGGATTCTGTTGTCTCGGAATCGCCAGACTCCAGCAATAGGTGCGATTCAGTCTATTCAGACAGAGTTGTATGGACCTCGGACCTCAAGACCGCAACACCCCCACCTCCCACTCCCTGGGCAAGAGATGAGATACGCCGATATGGGGGTGAGTCCCTGTTCATCCAGACGGAGCCCGGGCTAGGCTAGCAAGTTGGCAAGCTAGCATCGCCGCTGGATCACCAAGTCTTCGCTGGTGGGCCGGGCGGCCAACGACGGCGACACAGAGACTTCTTCAGGAAACACGCCCTGTATATCTGGTGTAAGAGTGTGGCAAATCGACAAGGCTACCTTGTCCTTGTTCTAGTGCCACCCTCATGTCTGGACCTGCCTGCCAGTGAAATCCCCGCTCCAGCAGAACAACAGCGTTTCCAGAAGCAGACGCACGGGCAGTTCTGAGTGCAACGGGGACAAGCTTTGAGCAAGAAAGGAAAAAGGGGGCAGAGATCCAGAAGACAGTTGAGATTGCCCCGAAAACTTCACACGCCCCTCGGGGCATGACCAGCTTTCCCAGTCGTTGACCGACGACCCCTTTGCTAGGGCCGCAACCCTTGGATGCGTTGCATCACGACTCTGCCTTGAATACGAGTCTCGTCGAACTCCCGTCATGGTGGGATTTTGATATGTTGCACGTCGCCGCACCATGCCCCTCTGGCACAGGTCCTTCACTGGCGCATACCACATCTTTGGCGGGCTGAAATGAGCCTTGAACGTCCTAATAACAAGGAGATGGTAGCGAAACGCACAAGACCTTCGTAAAGCCCGCGGCACCCGCCGCAGACACATTGGGCCAGCGTCGCACCAACAATGCAGGACTCAGGACCGGCTCACATAACTCAATCGCATTATGCCACTCGGTGGCACAGCCTGACCTGAACAGTTGCAGCACCTTCTCCGTTCTCCGCAGTGTCGGGTCTAGCTAGTAGTTATGGCGGCAAGGTGGCATTGCACTGATACACTGCTTTACTGGTGCATCTGCCGAGCCCCAGTATCACAATCTGCAACCGAGACAGCCTGTAGTTGCTTTTTCCTCTCGGGTTGCCCTCTTGTTCTGTACTCTGAAGCGCGGTGGACTTCCGAGGAGGGTCCTTAAGGCACGATGAATATAGAAAATACACACATGTAATCTGTTCACTGCCATTCCCAGGGAGCGGTGTGGACAGATTGCGCCCTGCTCTCTGCCGCGTTGACTCGCCTTACTCAAGCCGTGTGGAGTGAAATCCTCTGGTGTGCGGCTTGCCTGAATAATGACGCCTTGTCACGGTGGTCAGGTGGACAGACTGCGGAGAGAGAAAGAGCCTTGAGACATCCCGCATCTCCTGACCGCTGCCAAGCTGAACGATCATGGAATGTGGGTGGAAGTCCCGACGCAGTCGTACGTGGCATGGCCGATGTTCCGTTGCCGAGGCGCGCCGCTCTGCAGAGATGCAAGCGTGGACATGAGTGGTGAGCCGTGACGGGATCCCGTGCGAGACAGCGAGTCTGATTTCATGTAGATATAATCATGTCAATGCGACAATGGATGAGATTTTTTTTTTTTTTTTTTTTTTTCATCATTTTGCCGCGTTTTGAATAGCCGCTACCTCATAGACCGACTCTTTCTGTGGGTTTCTGCAGCTGGCTAGTCGTGCAGCTGATGCATCAGTTTGATCGCCTCAGTCATCAGACGTGCGGCCTGGCGCCGCGGCATGCATGGTCCGCTGGTGATAGGTCAGCAACCCTCAAAAGTAATGGATAGTGGGATGGCCCGCCGCCGTGCCATCTCTGAGTAAGCAAGATTGCCGAATTCCTTACTCCCACCGGCGACTTGATCAGGCATAATCAAGGCAAGAGGTGGGCGTGACGCCGTTATAGCTGTTGCATGAGATCAGCATTCAGGCAGGCTGTCATTGATTCAACCTCGGGGCACCTTGGGCTGCCTGTCTGGGAGCAAGATTGGCCCTAGCTGCAGCGGAAGCGAGATCCGGGTGAGATGCGCCAAAGCGCAGTCATATCGGCCAGGGTTTGAGCGTCAACGCTAGCGCTGAAGAGGGAAAATCTCCCGGGGCGTGTACGACATGTATCAAAGTGTCAAAGAAAAGATCCAGATCCATGCGAGACATCTGGAGACGGGGGTGAGGGCACCATGCACCGTCCCCTGACATTTACTATTCTGCTCTTTGGAATGGCATCTCACGTTGATCGCTCAAGTCCGGCGACTGGCTGGCATTTGCGACATCCCGGCACATGTCCGATCAAGAAACGAAGCGGAGGCTGCTGTGGCAATGTCGCTTAAACGAAGCCTCTCAGGCGATGTAGTAGTGCCACCCTTGTACGGTGTACATAGTTAGTGCCAGGTTCTGCCTTGTGTGCTACTGCCGAGACCGAGAGTCAGCGCGGCGTCGTCGTTGCTGTTGCATCGGCTTTCCTGATGGTTCATGGACAGAGATGGGAAGCGCCGACACGTTTAGCAGCCAGACAAAGTATTGGCGCCGTATTAACTGCCGGACGGGGACGCCTGAATTGCTGGAATGCTGTGGTCATGAGGTCGTCAGAGCAGGTGAAACCAGAGCCACATGAGCTTTTCCCGGCGGTGCAGAGCATTCTAGCGGGTGCAAAGCCAGGCTTTTGCATCTAAGTCAATCTTAAACACGGCAATGCGCGAAATAGCTGGCATAGCACTTTTGGCGTCACGTCATGTGTGTTCGGTCAAACGCGGTGCGTTGTGCCCGCAGGGTGTTTCTTCTTTCCTTGCGGTGGGCTGGTCGTCTCTTGGTGAGCTTACTTGCTTCAAGTTGCCCGCAGCTCGCATTATGATGAAACTCTTGAGTCGTTGACAATGTCATCGTATTTGACCGGCGCAGGCCAGAACTCTTCCGATGGGAGCCATTGCGGTTCGTTAACCGAGATAACATCATGAGGCCCAGATTCCGGCGTGCCGCGGATGGGACAAAATGCTTGGTTGTCTCCCACTGCGTGGTGAACAGCGTCAGGTCTCGGAACAGGCTGGAGGCGCGACGCAAAAGGCTGAGTGAGACATGGCTAATAGCTCTGCATTATGGGATTGATTGCCACTTTGGTGCTTTCTTGAAGCCACGGCTGGTCTTGGATGTCTCATTACGCCTTCGCCTCTCCACAGCCAACAGGGCGCGATTCAGCGTTGGGCGATCGAAGAGCAATGTATCAGCACGTGTGATTTGCTTCTGCTGGAGCGGAGTCGCTTGTTTGTGGCTGCCTGGGCGGAGCACAAAGTGCGTGGTTGATGATGATAGCTGCGGATGGATAGCGGATAAAATTCGACGGCAGACAAAATAATGCAATTGACAATGGTAATGGCGTTGGTGGTAGTGGTGATGATGCAATCAAGCCATCGAATTGTCCGAAGGGAAGGGGGCGTTGGGTCGTTTGGCTACCTCCTTCCTAGGAAGGCGCCTTCTGAAACTATGTACATAGCCTGGCACTGGGCAAAGCCGCTTAACGGCGATCCCCACCAAATCTACCCGACGGCCCGTTCATCGCGCTCACACCTCTTTGCGGCGCAAACGACGACAAGGGATGACAAGAAGGGGGGGAAGGAGGGGGGCGAGGAGGGTAAGAGAGACGCTGAGCAGTGGGTGGCTGAAATGTGACGAAACAAGATAATAAACGGCATTCAGAAAAAGAAAAGAGTCGCAAATCACAGGGACCTCGAGGCGCATCGGCTAGCGACATGTCACAGCATCCAGAGCCCGAATAGGTTACGGTATCGGGCCATCCTGCTGCTAATCTCAGGCCAACTTCCTGTGCGACCAACACCGGCGCTCGTTTACGGTGTACGGAGTATCGACGCCCTGCTTCGCTGGCATGTCGTTCAAAGGATAATTGTAACGGGTGGAGGGAACGTCGGTGCGCATCTCAGGCCGCCCCCCTCAAAGAGGCTTGCGAGGGCTGGGGGAGGGAGATTACCCGTCTCCAGCCCGATAGCGAGCAGCGGATGTCAGCGAGCGGCCGAGTGTGGTGGGCGCTTCCTTGTGTCTCGCCAACGACAACACACACACCCCTCCAACTGCTCTCTGTTGGATGCCTGTCGAGGTCAGTGGCCATGCATTCGCTGGAGCTGTCAGGCGACATGGGGCATAAATCCCGGCAGCCCAAAAATATTTTTCATTGTTCTTCGTCGCCAAAGAACCAGCATGGAGAGGTCACCAGGCCTGGGATTGAGGAAGTTGCGAGGACACCAGCAAAGTAGCGGGGGGAACACGTCTATGGTGGTACAGCGACCCAAGAGAAACAAAAAAGAAGGTCCAGAGACATCAGTATTACACAGCAGCCGTGTCATGACCGTCGGATTTCCTCATGGGTGCCTCCATCGTCCATCAAATCACAGTTACACACCAAGCCGGGCGACTTGGCGGATCTTGCCAGCGGTGAAGCCCAATGCAAACTTGTACGACCGGACAGCTCGTAGGCTAACAGACGACAACAGCATTTCTGAGATCCTTTCTGCAGGTAGCCTTTGGTGACTCTGATGGGGTGACACAGGGCCGTCACACAACACAACGGCGGGCTGACAAGAGAAGGGACGATAGTGGTGGTGAGAAGGGCGGGGAACGGGTGTGTGTGTTTTTGTTTGTGACATGGCCGAAGGGGACATACAGCGCGCGAAGCAGAGCAACTTCAAACGGTGTGACGGGAGGTTTTTGCCAACGAAGAGGATGGGCCGAGGGTCGGGACAAGAACACACAAAGACACATCGACGGGCAACTCAAAGTGACATTTTGCTGGAGCATGACAAATGACTTGCATGCAGGCAATTCAACGCCAAGCCGCCCGGAGGTTAAAAAAAGAAGGCAAATATACAACTTGGCAGGCCGCCCAGCTGAACTGGGGGGCTGACCATCGCTCATCGCGATAGATTGCAGAGTCGCAAGGAACGAATTGTGGCCAGGGTATCACACCCACCCCCTCTCTTGGGCACCCGGAACGAGGAATCTATTCGCTACAACTTGCATACTACTAGATTATCAACTGCATGTTGTGCGCTGTCAGATCCATGCAACTGCCAACCGCGCAGTGCGATTTGCACATGCCAATGCATGCTCCTTTTGCACCTGTCGTATTCACTTCTTCTCTTTTCTTGTTTTGCCCCCGACCTGCCTGGCTGCCTGCATTCCTTCCCGGGCAGAGATCGACAAGGCCTTTGTTTAGCGGGCGCTCAAGATGTCACTGCACTGGGGGCGTTTAGCGAGGCTCGTTCTCTATCCCTAACGCTGTTTCCATGCCTTTCGTATCGGTTAGGGAGTTGTTAGCATATCAGCGGCAAGACACGTAACACAATAAGACACACCGAGATGCATCTGCGTCAACGAGAAATGGCCTTGTTCAGTCCATTTTTTATTTTATGCTTTCTCAGGGTCCAAAGCTAGGTACAGGGGTCCTTTTTGCCCCCCTAGCTTGACAGGAGGAGGGCTATGAGACCTCGGGGACTTCCCAGAGTATGGGTAGAAGACGCCCCTTTCCTCACAGTGCCAATCTCAAACTATCGAGCAAGCGAGAGAGTGAGAAGAAGAAAGGAAACTGAGTCGATTTCTTGCATGGCATGCGTCGCCCATCTGCGCGACACACACAGCCTGGGACCCTGGACGACCCATGCTGGTTACAAGCGCCCAGCCTTTGGCCAAAATGACAGGTCTTGTTTTCACAAACCTGCAACCTGGGGGGTCCCGGCCCTGGTGTGATGGCCCTGCGGGCGCGATCGGGGGCTGAGCGGGCGATGCCAGAACAAAAGCCGTTTGGAAAAACGGGCTTGGGCTGAAAAATCCCAAACGAATCAGAGAGAACATCGACCGACGTTCGTTGGCTAGGGGGGAGGGGGGTTTCGATGTCGAGGCAATCCCCTGTTCCTTCATCTCCTCGCCAATCTCATTGTGGTCTGTTGCTGAAACCTGTTTGGCGCATTGTTCCCCCGACCCATCATCTCAGCCTCGGAAATTACACGATATATGGCCGCCCAACATTGTTGCCTCTCGAAATAGGAGCAGGTCGCCGTTTGCTAAAAAGTAAAAATAACTCGCGGTTCTTGGCGTAACCGCTTGATCGGGATTTTCAAGGGTGCACCGGTGTCAAAACCATGTCTCGGGTTCGGGAGACAACACACCATTTGTCTCCTCAGAACAAAGGAGAGGCCACCCCTTTTCCCGCGGTTTTTTTTATGACCTGACTGCGTAGTTGTCTTGTCGAGTTGTACGACATGAGCAGAGGGGATTTTTTGATATTGACTCGATTTACGTGCATACATGCGTACTCTGCGTTTTTCTTTTCTTTTTTCTTTTTAGCTGCGTCTTATATTATGTTTATCTCAAAATTTATATATAAATTTTACCCGTTTTCCCGCGTGTTTTTCCCTTTGTATTTGCTGACCCGAGAAAAGAAAAGCAAAGTGCCAACTCCAAGAGGCAAAACTTTACCGTGTCTGGTCTCCGCGCCACCAGCCGCAGGTCGAGGGAGGGAGGAACTGAATTGAAGCATAGCCGGCCTCTGTAAAGGCGGTCATCGCGATTGAGTTTTTTTTGTGCATTTTTTTTTTGTTTCTAAACATGATTCATGACATGTCATAAGAAGAGCCCGCATTCCTAGCAGTCACGAGCGCCCAAAAAAGAAAAACAAAAGTAGGCCATCACCCCCCCCTAGCATTCCTGTCCATGTTCAGCTGTGGCTCCCATGACTGTGCGTCCGGAAGTCGAGGGTGCAGTTCCCCGGGAGAAAAAGACAGTTATCAGTTAGCCCGATGGATCGATGGTGCTCACAGCATCCTTGCTCGCTCGTCAGAAACAGGAAAAAGAAAATAAAAAAGAGAGTTGGCAAATAAACGGCAAAGTCTACTTGCTAATTGGGGGGCCGTGCGACGGCAGGGACAAAGAAAGAAGGGAAAAAAAAAGAGGAAACGAATTCTCTAGATTTAATGAAGAGATTAAAGCATAGCTACTTGTAGTAAACTGTAATCAGGAAAGGTTAATAATGAAGCGCGGAACGAGGACAGCTTTGTCATGGTTGGAAGGTTCAAGTCGTCACTTTTTTTTTCCGGGGCTGGGGTCCCCGAGATCTTCCTCGAATCGGCGCTAACGCAAATACGTACCGCGAGCTTGGGAACCTGAACAAGATAGGGAGGGGTTCCTCAATCGGCAGATGCAGCCAACTTGCCCTCCTCCCTGGGTCTCCCAGTACTGCGAAAATAAAAACACTGCATGAAAGAAAAAGGGGGCGCAATATCGAAATACCCATCGCCCGCCTGACAAAGTTAATCGCCATCTCGTACGAGAACAAGGTTCACCGCAGAAATCTTGGGGTTCAGCTAGCCTCGCACCGACAACGCCTTGGCGAGATTCTCCTCCCGTTCCGGCCTCGTCACAAATCGCATCGCAACATGATAAACTCTCTTTTCTATATATTGCTTTTTGACCTCCCCCTTTCAGTTGTCGGCCGTTGATCACACACATGCATACATCACACAAACACGTTGCATTCCAGATCAACTCCAACGTCCCCCCCCCTCGCCCCCTTCCCTCTCAGCCCCAACGGCTCATCGTACGATGGCTGATTACAGTACCCAGGGCCATTTGCCATGTCGCGGTGTTCTGCTACTTTGGGCATGAAGCGCGCGTTCGTAATTGTGGTCTAAAACTCTTCCATCGAGCTAGACATCAGTTGCCACCACAAAATACCACAGATCTGCATCGATCGCCACAGGGTTTCAAACTAGTTTATTTGCACAACTGGATGGATATAATTCACAATTCGTATATAAAACTTATTCGTAGTGAACTTGTATATACTTTCTTTCTCTCTCAAGACCACGTTGCCGGAATCTCTCTCGCCGCCCCCCTTGTTCTGTAACCATGAGTCTATAGCTAGTAAAAGAAAAAAGACAAAACAGCAAGCAATACCAAAATATCCAGAAACGCCCCGGTCATGTCGCCATGACACAACCTGCAAGTGTTGAACAAGCTGTTCAAGCAAAAGGAAAAGAGAGAACCACGAACAGACATGACAGTTTGAAAAGAAAAAAAATTTCAGACTGACAAGTCATCGAAAGTGATAACGCTAACAAGAGAGAAGAAAAGAACCAGAACGCCGCTAGTAAATGCCGAGATTTCCGCCTCCCTTTGCACAAGCCCTCCTCCAAGGTATCATAGTAGAAACATGTGCGCATCTTGTGCGCTGCTCTTCATCATATTCCTTGGCCAAGGAATTTTGATTTTTGGGGGTATTTTGGTTGTTGACATGTCAACTGAGTCCGTCCATTTTATGACACCATGCTATGGAGCATCTTTGGACACTTGAACAAGGTTCGGGTCGAGGCATGCCTCGTAGTGCTCCAAAAGAAAACTCCAGCTCAACGCCATTTGTAGGAACCCGCCTTTTTTGCTCGTCCGAGTCCCTTCCTGCCGACCAGAGCGATCATAGGCAAAGGCCAAAAGCAAGTGTGTGACGTCTGGCGCCACTGAGTCCCAGCAGGATATCTTAGTTGCGCTCCTCCGTCTTCGGCCGCATTGCTCGAGCCTCTAGCTGGCGCTTGCGTTCGAGTTTGGCGTAGTGCAGACCGCAGGCATTGCACAATGTGCGGGCGCCGTCGGGACCTCGCCGCCATTCGGGCGTATCGATCCTATTGCAACTGTGACAACGCCCAGGTGGCGCGGCGCGCTGCTGAAAAGATTAGCTATATGACTCATCCATGTATCTGGTCGGGTCAACTTACACCACGGCGCTTCTTGACCTCATTCACAGGATAGTGCGGCTTCATGCCGTCACTGTACATGGGGTCGTGGCCTTCGTCATAGTGACTCTTGTTTTTGGCACCTTCACGAGCACGCTCGGTATGTTGAACGATGTCGCGGACCTGTTCCAAAGAGCGTTTGATATAGTCGACGTTTGCTAGCATCTCGTTCACTTCGCGTTCGTTAGGAAGGCGGTCGAACGAGCCATGAGCAGCCTGCTGCTCTTGAGCTGCTCGTATATAAACCTCGGCAAAGGTGAAGAGTGTGCGGGAGCTGGATGCGATCTGTGTAAAGGGTTAGCGACGATGAGGCTAGAAGATACTAGTCGACAGCAGCAGCGACAAAGAGGCAGACATACTCGGCTGAAGGATTCGTGGTACGACCAGTTCTCGTAGTGTCTTGGTGCAGCTTCATATCGGCTGCGTGCATATGGAGCAGGTTCGCCGTGGGTTTGCGGGCGAGGAGCGTCGTAGTGCTCGTGTCGGGGGGAGATGGGATACCCGGGCAGCGGCATCTGACCGTGGGGCATGGGACCAGGCTGATAAGGATGTGAGGTGGGAGCAGGTGGTTGCGGGTAGCCGCCCGAGATGGAGCGGTGATCGTGGTGAGAAGGGCCGTCAGGTTTACCAGGCGGCGTCGGCCTGCGATCCGTCACGGGCGGCAGGCCCGGGCGGCCGCTGAAGGGAGGTCTGGGGGAGTCGGCAAAGGCGGGAATGGCATCCTGCCGCGGAGGGAAAGAGGCCGGGTGAAGAGGCTGGGGCGACCTGGAGTGCTTGTCTGAGTCGTTGTACTGGCGTGAGGGGGGAGCGAAGGGCGATGGTAGGCCACCCGAGCCGGGCTGTGGCGGCAAGCTGCCGTGAGCAGGCGGAGGAGGATAAGGTCCGCGGCCGGTACCCGAGATAACTTCGGATATGGAAGGCAGTGATTGACGAGCAGGCGCTTCGGGGGGGCTGCTGTTGTCGTCGGGTGCGCGACGGGGCGGCTCGGAGGAGGAAATCATGGCGGGCGTTGGCGAGTTTGCGGACGACGACTGGGGAGGGTAAGTCGAAGCGGCAAAGGACGGCGGTTGGTAGTGAGAGCTTGGAGTGAGCACAGAGGCAGCTGCCATGGCCGTCTGGTAAGGAGCTGCTGCTGTTTGTAGGAGTGTAGCAGGTTGCGGGTTGGTGGTCGGCTTGGTTGCGAATATGTTTGTGAGGATGAGGTTGTCGACCAAGAGGTGAAGGGTTGTTTTTGGTAGTGGGATGTGTGCAGGTGTAGACAGAGGTTGGAGGAAATCAAGATGAAGCGGACAGCGCTGTTTGGGGCAGGCTTGTTAATATGTGTTATGCAAAGACGACAGGTTAGACGAGGAGGACGAGGGGGGGTAGGGTACTAATAAAAGGCTGGCTCCGCTACCTACCAGATGGACGGACAGGTGAGGTAGGTGTGTGTGATGGGATCAAAGTGGCGTGTGGATGGCTTCCGCTGGGCTTTGGCTTTGTCTTGGGTGTGCTGGGCAGGCAGGCAGGCAGGCGCTGGAGTCGCCCGCTTACTTAGTCAGTACTCCGTACAGATGCGCGTGGCAAGGACGATGGTCGGAAAGAGAGCCCACTGCATCTGTCGCTAAAAGGTGAAAGGGGAGAGAGGAGATGTGTGGATGGATGGATCAAGTGGAGGGGGGAAGGGGGGTGTCGGTGCAACAAGAGCGAGAGGATCTGGCGCGTTTTTAGGCCGTCGATACATCTGACTTGGCAGCAGGGCTCGATGGGAGAAGGGAAGAGGGTGCGCAAGGACGAGGAATCGGGGGACACGACACGAGGGTTATTGATGGAGATTGGAATTGATGGAGGGGGGGTGGCTGTGGTGTGTGTGTTGGCTGTGAGAGTGAGGGTGGCGTGTGCGCAAGGGCCTCGGCGGCCAACGCGCGCGCAAGAGAAGGAAGGTGATGCATGGGAGGGGTGGCTGAGAGAATTGTGGGGTGGCAGGGGAAAATAGATAGAGTATTCGTAAAAAATAATATTAAAAACTAAAAAGAGAAAGGTAGCGATTTAATTAGCCAAAAATCTAACTAAAAGATGGGGCATGGTTTAAGATGAATCGCGCGGCAGGCAGGCTAGGAACCCAGTGATTGATTGTAGTCGAAGTAACAGTTGGCTGGGTATTACTGAGCAATTGCTTGTATTCGTAAAAACCGACTTGATTGTTTGTTGTGTGTGTCAAGGTTGGCCGATGCTTTTCTTTTCCTTTGGCCTTGATCTCGCACAGCTACGCCGCACTGTCCTACCTCCATGCTGTCTATCCCCTTTTCTTCTTGTCCCGTTCTTCTTGTCCCGTTCCCCCCCCTCTGCAACCCATCACAAGGCCACCTGCAGCAAAGGCGACGCAACACCAGCAAGATCTCTGCCCTCCCATCCTGCCATCCCTCTTCTCCCTGTGCCACTTTGCCAGCATCTCGTGCTTCCCCTTCGCGCGCGCCCCCATCTGTGCGCATCTGTTTTCCGCCACCCCTCCGTCCTCTTCTCTTGCAGACCTGCCCATCTTGTTCGCTGCCTTTTGTTCGCCCGGGGAGGCTGTGAGGCAGCTGAATAAAGCCCGGCGACGGCCAAGGCCAAGAGGGAGAGGCACGGGACCCGGCAGGAAAAAGTCCTGGTTGGCTGTTGTTTTTATTTTATTCCCCATCGCCTTTCTTTTTTCCATCAGTTCCCTCGTTTGGTAAACAGATGCGCAATGCCCTTCCCAGCCCCCCATCCCAACTAGTCAGTCAGCTCAGATCCGCGAAGAACCCCCCTTTTCAGGATTGCCCAGTCAGTATCGGTACGTAAGTATGCTCAAAATGCCCCCTGTCCCATTTCATCTTCATCCTACCATTTATCCTCGACATTGCACATCGCGCCATCCGATCCGACCATCTCTCTCGCTCTAAAAAAATGATACAAAAAAATCTACCATTGCATTGCACCGCCGCCCTGCCACCCCCGGTCTAGGACACGCCCCCCTCTTCTTCCTAGTGGACAAGTTCCGAGGGCACGATTACCTCGGTTTCTAAACTTGGCCCATCTCCGACGGAAATCTCACACACTCCTCCTGGGGTGGGCAGGACGCAAGACCCTCTCCCCAGGCACTGCAACCGTAAAATAGTAAGATCCGATGGACGGAGTCAGTGATGTTTCCCTCGTGGTGTGGCGTTTTTTTTTTCTTCGCTCTGGACAACGAAATGCTCGTGCAAGTCGGGGCCCGGAATAAAAAGCCACTGGGAACTGTAGCCGTAGCTGGGTCTTGGTGTTGGCCTAGCATGTCATTGTTCAATCCACCAGCCACTTTGTTCGTATTAGCAGCAAAGTAAGAAAAATGGTAATAACGGGCAGACCAAGAAGACAAAGATTCATCAGCTGAGGCTCTTCGCGCCCAATGTCCTGTGTCGTCAGTTTGAGCGCGAAGAGCCGGCCCACGCACGGTGCGATTAGGTAGTTGGTAACTACGCAGGTACCTGCCTAGCCCACTCCAGACAAAGGTCCCGACGGCCCATTCTATCTCCCCCATCGCATCGTCACCAACCCAACCGCAGCATCGTGACAATGCCTCGCACGGCCGGCCGGTCACGCTTTCACTCCTCAATGCCAAAAGTACTCGCTCACAAGAGACCGACGGGCTTTTCTCCCGTACTCTCCCGTGCATCATCTACGGTGGAGACGCCTCGCATATCGAACCCAGCGACCGCCGAATGAGCCCTCCTCCTCCAACGACAGCCTCGTCCAAACACCCAAACACCCCCCATGACACATCTTGTCCATTGGTAATTAGGGGCGCCTGGATTTGCCGTTCTAAGAAGCCGCCAAATCAGGCGCCAGAATGTCACGCTCCACGAGAGCGGCTCAACCGGAATTCTCTCATTCTCTCTCGTCTATATTCCCCGCTGCAATTTCACTCCATCGCAGCCTGATTCCTTGGTTCAACTAGTTTATCCGCGTACATGCAACTCCAAGTTTTCCACTAGTTCAGCTGGAGGGATCCTCTTGCTGAATCGAGGCTTGCAGAGATTCCCAGTAGCCTCCGTCGGTTCTCTGCGCTTGGTCATACGTTTTTGTCTTGGCCCCGAGAGGATGGAGGCTGGCGCACCACCACCACAACAAACGCCATTTGCCCATATCTTGTCCTGTCACCGAAGAACGATGACCTTCTCTTTTCTGATCGAAGTGGGCTTTTTTTCCGCAGACATACCCTGGGCTCCGACGACTTGTTTAACTGCCGCTCAGCCTCTCCGTAAACGACCCGGCTGTTACCCAACGAGCGACTTGCCGAGCAGCTCGCGAGACCGGGAGATGAGATGCCACGCACCACGACTCGACCACCATGGAAAGTCAATCTACGAAAGAGGGACCAAAAGTGAGAAAAAGGGGTCCTGTGACGATTCGAGGTCACCCAAGTGAGTCAGGGCTTATATCGAACTTTGACCAGCAAGTCCCCAGAAAGAACCCCATCGACTCCTTCCAGAAGGTCATTTCGTCCGCAGTTCTGGCACGCCAGTGTTATCCACGTTTCCGGCCAAGATTGCGCACGATGGAGTCGTCTCCTCCGCCTCCGCCTCCGTCGTCCCGGCCAGTTCATCCTGTCATCTTACGGTGTAACCTCCCTCGCCTCTCTCCCCCGCCGAAAAGTGTGGTGTACTTTTAGGGTACTCAGCACCTTGTCTAAGCGGAACAAGCCGCCCTGACTCGTGGCCTTACATGATATCGTACGCCGGCGCGGCGCCGCCGTCCGTATCGTTGCAAACCCATCTTGATTAGTTTTTGCCACTCTGATGAGCCGTTTTCTGCCTACCTGTCCCCATCTTTTCCACCTACGTAATCCGAATACCAGAGCCAAGCCCCCCCTCCCCTTGCCCTCCCCTCCCAAAATGACTTTCCACTTTGAGCCCAATGTAGGACAAAGACCCAACGCACCGGGATTCTCTCACCGTTATTGCCGCTGCGAGCCGGTGAGAAGTCCAACAGGCCAAAGTCCGGCTGCTTTCTGCGGGGAGGATCGGGCATTTCCCATCGTCACTTGTGTAACCGAGAAATGCACTTGGCGGCAGGGGAAGAGCGGAAAAAACAAGACTTTCCCTTCGCGCCCCGACCAACGCCATGTTACTTGGCTCTTGTCGCATTAACGAAGGAGAAAAAGGCCCATACCATCCCCACCGACCGACCGAGTTCCAAGTTGCTACCGTACGAGCAGGGTCCATCCCTTCTCGATGGGAGCAAAAGAGGCGTCGAGTGTCCATAATAAAAGCCGACACAAAGTTTGGGAAAGAATTCATTCAAGATTAAAAAGTTGGAGGCGCAGGCGTCAGCGGGAATGGAGCCAATATACGCCTCATCGTGGGCTTTTTGTAACGGGGCTATTCAGCTGGGGCTACGAAAGAAGAATAGAATGCGCTGTGGGCTTCTTTCTTTTCTTGGTACTTTCCCATGTCAGTCAAGTCTTTTGGAGCTCGAACCCTTCGTCACGCTCCTTCTTCTTCTCCCCTCTACTTCCTCTTTTGAGCAAGGCGTCGGGGCACTACCGAAATGTCGGGTTCCCTCTCCAAAGTTTGTCCCTGGTCTCCTCTTACTCCATCCATGATCATACAGACGCTCTTATTGTTCTCTACTTCTTTTTTTTTCTTCTTTTTTTTATGAATACTAGTTAAGCTAGCCACATACCCCATGGCCGGTTGTTTTTCCGTTTTAGGAAGTTCGTTTGGCAAGGGAACAGGGAGGGTATGAACGCACCTACAAGGCAGGAAACGAGTCACCTGCGACCTGCACTCTAGAGTTTCGGGCGGCTCGCCTGCACTCTAAACTTGCCTTCTTGCATCTCGGCTGCCCACCCAAGTCCATATGTACGGCTTCGTTTAGATTGGGCTACACGCGCCGGTTCGATGCATGTTTGATGGCGCCCACCTTTGTTAGCCTCGCCTCAGCTGTGTTGCATGGGCCTGGTGACGATGCGAGGGGGGAAAGGGGGGGGTGTGCGCAAGCCAGGTGGCAGAAAGATGGTGCAGCTATCCAAAAGCAAAAACGAGCAACATCGATAACGGGAGGAATCTCAGTTGGCCAGTTTAGCTATGTAGTTAGCTGGCATTCGTCCTCGGTTTCGTCGCTCTGCCCTCCAAAAGAGAGGCCACTCGCCGCTTATTAAGTCATGTTCGCCTCATCGGCCGTCCCACCTCAAAACAAGCGTTTGATCGGCCAACGGTTGCTGCGAGTATTCATTGATGGGAAAACTCTACGAGATGGCTGCCGCCAAGTCTGGGGGCTCGATCATGCGAGGCGGCCGCGAAACGGTTTCTTCCTTCAAGGGAATCGGAGGTTTTTGACACAGCAGGCGTATTTTTTTAACGCAAAACATGATACCCATCCATCCATGTGCTGGCCCTGCTTGACCAAAAAAAAAACCAAAAAAAAAATACGCCACTGGTCCGATGACCTTGTCGGCTTGGCGCAAGGAAGAAACGAGACGGCCGCAAGAAAGAGGTTGGCCTTGGCCTTGCCCTGGGATCTGAGACCCCTCCCCCTCCTTCTTGCATCTCGGATTGGACGGAATGGATTGCCAGTTCGCTGCATTTTACTTTTGACACGTTTTTTTAGGGCGGTCACGAGGCCGCGCCAAATCAAGATTCCATCGGGTGTGCAGGCAAATGTTGGACCGGAAGTTTTTGTCTCTCTGTGTGGGATGGGGTGGGCATCGGCCATTGCCTATGGACGGACCAGGCCTGTTTCATTGGTTCCGACCTGACGAATGAGAAGCCCGAGGAAGAAAGAGAGCTTTCGAATGCGGAAAAGGAACAGGACGCACCTTTGCGCTCATCTCCAGGCTGTGACGAGTTTACGCCCGGCCGATGGTGATGCGGGTGGGTGGGTAATCAAGGGGGAAGAATAGCTGTATGGAGCGGCGACTTGAGCACATGTTAGCAGTGATAACTTGTAACTTGGCAACTCATCGCAAAACGAATGGGAAACGAGGGCGGAGGCGGAAAGGGAAACGATTTTGCGTCGTATTCCTTTGCGAGGAAGCATACACACGTTGTTGGCAAGGTTTTGGCGGCGGACGCCGTTGTCCCTAGGACGCTCATGTTGGTTGCAACCTTTCAGTTACTGGTTACTCATCACCAATATGACAGAGACAACACACACACACACATCACCCAGTGTCATCCTTCAAAAGGTGCATAAGGGAGGGGGCCGGCTCTCGTTGTCGCGAAGCGCGCAAAACGACGCATCCCACCGTTAATACCTACCGCCCGCCCGCCGCCGCCCAAGTCCTGATGATACAGCTTGGCCCCTCCGCTGCAACACACTCTCCAAGGCGGCAAAGACTCGTCGTGCATCGTCACGTCTCATTTCTGGCTAAAAGATATAACCCAAGAGGCCGACCCCGCCGCCACCACCCAAGATGGCGTCGCATATGACAAATCTAGAGAGCCAAGGGCTTCTTATCCCTATAACTAACCTTTAGTACGTATGTACATACCGAGTATATAGAACGTTATAGACGAGGCTCGTCCGCCGCCGCCGCCGCCGCCGCCGCCATCTTGGCTCCGCTCCATCCGCGTACATCAGGCTGTAACTTATCAGCGTGCCAAACGCGAGTCTGCGCTATTTTTTCTATCACTTTTTTTTTCTGCATCATGGATCTATGTATATCCCTGGACGGGGCCTGCAGGAAGCAAAAATGAGACCTCCAACGAGGCATATATCTCACAAAGAGCGAGACTCGCCGCATCGCACATCGCACAACGGGTCTCCTCGTTTCTTTGTCATCGTCAGAGCGGCCGCCCGCAGTCTGTCCTGTCTCTGTCTCTGCGTCCAGTTTCTGTAGAGATCAGATGCACGGCATCGCTGGGCGCTCCATTCCACACACCCCAGTATCCCACCGCACACCCCCCTCCTTCGACATCAAATCGGGGTGGGGGGAGGGAGAGCCTTTTTCTTCGTCCACTCGCCAATCCACGATAGGCAGTTGGAGCAAGGTCGTTGTTTGTCCTGATGCAAGTCCGATTGGGCGAACGCCACAACGCAACGTTGGCGACCGCCAAAAGGGACATCGGGTTCGCGTTCGCTCGTCGCACAATACAAACGAATTGGTTAGTTGGGAACGTCGATAAAACGATTTAATACCCGCCCACTCTTTCCGGAAATTACTCAAGATAAAAATGGTGTAGGTCCGATCCAACAGAGCGGCCTCCAACCTAACCAAAGACGCTCTCTCTCTTCGCGCTTTCGCGCTTCGTCGATGACCGCGGGGCAGAAAAAAAGAAAATGAAGAGACACTGCCCGTCTTTGTCTCTTCACACTGCATCTCCTATATTCTCACCCAAGTTGTCCCTATTTTTATGCCTGGCCACATCGCCCTTTGCCATCGGAACCACACACACATGTACACTTGCATGCATACATATGTCCACACCCCTCTTGTCCTCTCGACGTAGTAATGCCTTGTTTTTAGAAAGGCAAAAAAGGGAGTTGTCTGATTTTCCCAGGTTTTGGATCGCGATTTCGATTCTCTCCCCTCCCCTCCCCCTCCTCCTCCCCCCCTGCGTGAGCGGCCCGTTGAAAGCGGGCGTCGCTGGGTTGTCGCAGGTCAATCAGCATCATGCAATCTATCTGCAACGAACCAACTGGGAAGAAATCGAGTACTTTTGTCGGCGTGCAGGGCCGTTGTCACCTCTTTTTCCACATAAAACACCAATCCGCTACCGATGGCCCGTTTCTGTTTACTCTCGTCGCTTTTCTCAACTCGAAACCGTCCTGTCTTCTCACATGCATACCGTATCCTGCAGGTATTCCTCACAAGGCGCGCGTGCCACGTATTATAATAGCAACTTTGCATGCGACATTTTAGTGAGTTACGTAGGCCATTTCCACTCGTGACAGCGCCATGATGAAAAATTACAAAGGTGGCTGCTGGCTGTTATGGATGGACTTTATTTGGCCACCCATCGTGCACGCCCTTCTGGCAAGCGTCATATCGCAGCAACCTTTTGTTGGCAAAACGCTGGTGGAGGGGGGAGTGGGAAGGGCGGGTCAGGTCGTTTTCTATCCCTAGCCTGATTGACTTCCCGCTTTCTTCAGCTTCTCGACGCCTTCTTTTCGAGCGATTTGCGCGGGCGGCTGCTGCGTTGTCCACGAGGTCTGTCCGCTAGTGTAGCTGGGGCATTTATTTGGACTTTGAGGCCGTGTTCCCGCCACCGGCCGATTAGCTCAGATACGGACGGAGGTATTTGCTTTTTCCCCCCCTCCCTCTGCCTCTGGTGCGGCGTAGCAGACCAACCAACCAGCCAGCCAACCAACCACCACCCAGCGAGATGACGAGCATAATGGATCCTCCCCCGTCTCCTCCGCTATTGAATTTCCGTTGTTTCTGGTCGTGTGGTAGTAGTAGCATTGGGATGGAGATGCACATATGTGTAACGAGCCCAGACGAGGCGGTGAGGTGAAAATCCTCCAGCCGGCGTGCCTATCAAATGTCTCCCCTGCCACCTGCAGGTAGCAAGGCTCGAGGTATCACAGCCACGCGCGGGGAGCCATCTCGTTCAACACATCAAGCCAGCCCGATGCGTGGTGGGTGTGACTGTGTTGCAGGCTTGCAGCAAGGGAACCTGCCATCTGCACAATATCGGAGAAGCAGGCCAGCCCTTGCCTCGGAGCTAGACCCGAAATCGAACTCTGCTCCGTGACACACCCTTTTGTTAAACCTGGAGACAAAATGCTGATTGAGCTCCTGCCAGGTTCATTCGTATGTGCGAGGGCTCATCTCATTCTGCTGTCGTGGACCTGCCGTGAAGCCGGGGTATCGGTAAATAGCTTAGTGTCACTAATCCGTAAAAGTACAGCATCGTACCTGTGCGAAGCTCTGCCGACTAGACTAGTGGCAGTGATTCACTGAGGGGTGTGGACGTGGCCTTGCTTCTGGCTGTGCAGAATAGGCCTCGATGCCGATCGTCACCCGCCGTCATTCTACATAGGCTCGCCACGATGCGCGCCAGGGCTGTGCTGAAGCTGGCTGAAGCTGGCCGCTGAAGCTGGCCGTTGTTTGGGTGGGCTGGCTGGGTGGCCGGCCAGGCTAAGATGCCGAGCTAGCCTCTGCCGTATTCAAAGCCCGAGACCTGAACCCGTCGGCAATTGAGGCATGGTCCGTGATCAACTGATACGCAGCGGGCGGCGAACAAGGCAGCAGAACCAACGCCCGTTGATAGTGATTCAGTCACCACTTCGCGGCTGGCCCGAGCTGCAGATGATCGGTGGGGGCCCCAAACTTCTGGTGGGCGACTTTTTTTGTTTATTTCAATAGTAACTTTGTGTCTCGCGGCCGGTGGCTCCGAGATGTGGCACGGCGGTCAACTGAGACCAGGCGCCAAGGACAATGGAAAGAGGAGGCCGGAACAAAGGAACGCGCCCGCAAACTTTGTATTGTAAGATGCAAACGTTGAATTGTACGATGAGAGGTACGTGCTCGAAAGATTTGACACTCAAACGAGTTTGTTGCGATGCAATCAATATCGGAGACCACGGGACTTGTGCGGCCTGTGTTGGCTGTCTCTGTCGCCTTCTCTGCAACACCATTCGCAGAAATTGCAACTTTAGGTAGCTAGTGGATACATGCCGTGTTGCTCGATGCAATCTGCCGACGACAGACACGACAAGGTCCATGACTCGCATGGTTTGACTTTCATCGAGCTTCGGAACGACGGTACTGGTTTGCACTCAGTGGTTGGGTTGTGTGGAGGTTGGTCCGGACAGAAGGAGAGACCAGGGTACCCGATACCCGATGGTAGGCCGATATGGTGGGAAGGTCAAAAAGACGGGAGCAATCACCGCGAAGTACCCGACAGATTCGCAGGGCGTCCAGAGCTAGTTACTGAGTAGAGTGTGCGCGGCGTAGGTGGCGCAAGCCAGAGGTCATCGTCGGACCATGGATGGGTGTGGATGCCGTGGCTGTAACGGCATCGGCTCTTTTCTCCCAAGGCCCAGCCGCGACGGGAAGGAGAATGAGAAAACTTGACGCAGTACTCCGTAGATTGGCAAAGCCCGATGAGACAGGAACGCAAGAAAAGATGGTCATCCCAACTTCCAAGTAAAGGGGGGGACGGCACTTTCCGAAGCTGACAAGGGCATCAGACAGCACAAACACCACACCTCCCCCACGGCAAATTTCGGTGATGGCAAAAGCGGGTTTCTTTTCGGTTTCAACTGTTTTTTTTTTTTTGGTGGTGAACGAAGGCGAATGCAGACGGGAAGCCGCGGAGAATTTTGCTTGCCGCGGGCAAGCAAAGTCGAGGGCGCGGCGCGGAAGGAGGGAAGAGGGAAAAAAGGAAAAGGCGGAGACAACCAGATTTGGTCACACGTGGCAAAGGAGCTTCCAGAACGATGGCCGAAGCGAGATGAACTGTGTGATGGTATCGAGGGGTCGCGCCCGCCCGCCCAGTGAGATTGTAACTGGGCATTCTCCAACGGGTGGTGGAACCGTTACAGGCTTGGGTCTTTCTTTTAGTGGACTACAGTGGACTACAGTGGACGGAGCGCTGAAACCAGACATTGGGCCTTGTGAAACCGCGCCAAGGGCGAGTAATCTACTTGCAAGATTGAAAAAGATGTAATTTCGTTAACGCCAAAGCACGACTACTACAAGATGGCTATCAATACGAATTCCTTTTTTGTAACTACCCACATTTCATCGGTCGCGAAAAACTATCGAGCGCGCGGGTGGCCGATGGATGGCCAAGCCCTCCGTCAGTGGCCGTCAAACGCCCTAGGAAGAAACCCCAGGGCAGGCAAGGCACTGAGCAGGGCAGGCGGGACGCGGACAAACTGCGGGACCACTGTAGCGTCTACGCCAAGCGGCAGGCGATCCCACCACCATTTTGCGATGCGACGGCGCGCCAGATACACGTCACCATATTTACTAGCGGCGGGGAGGGGGTCTTTGGTTGGCTATAAAGGGGAAAACTCCACGAGGTAGATGGAAATTCGTATCGTCAGATTTATTGGTTTACTATTTCGTTTTCATGTAGATCTTTCAAAAGAAGTGGTTGGTCTGGGGCTTCCTGCATAACTAGATACAGACACGGTCTAGCAAGGGGCTGTGCAGATGAATCGATCATCGTTATACCTATCAAGCATCATCCCGAATATTCAACTGCCGCTGTTACTCATTACCTCATGCTTCTCTTCATTTGGCAGGTCAAAACAACGATCCTGTCTCTCCCCCCCCCCCCCCTCAGGTGGGTTCAATGGCCACTGTTTGACCTTTTTTTTTCTCCTTGTCTTCATGCACGCTAGAACCCCATTGTCTGATTTATGGTTTTTCTCCCGTCTTTCCTTCTTTTTTCATTGGTCACATATCCCCTTTTTCTTTTGTCACGATTGGCGGCTCAGGATCAGGCTCTCGCTCCGAATCGGTCTGTTTCGCGATGTGGGGGTGGTATCAAAACTATCAGGCATCTCCCCTGCACGTGAGAACCCAAACCCTTACGAGAAAGAAGCTTTTTTTTTCTCTTTGCTCGTGGGCTGACATTCGCGCGCTGAGGGAAAAAAAAAGCGAAGCAAACCCATTCTCGGCAGGTAGCTACCATCTCGAACAAGGTTCATCCTCAGGGGGGCGGTGGGCAGCAAATGGCGGTGGCTATACTGATCGAGACCGACTGACGGCGTATTTACATTAATGTAATTCGGACTCTACGAGACGACACGTAAGAGACTAGCATCAGCTGATGGCTTTGCTCCTTTGGCTGTGCTTGGCTCGAGTTCATGCGGCTTCTGTTGCGCCTCTCTAGACTCGATAGGCCGACGACCATGCCTTTATTCTTTGCCTTCCTTGGCTATGGCTATGGCTTGGTCTTGCCGGAGCACTACCGGTATCCTCTTCTTTGCGATCTCCAACAGTCAATCTCAAGTCATCCAGTGTGCAAGTGCTCGCGCTGATCCTTGTATCTCCGCCGGCAGATAGATTCGTCCATGATGCCCCCAAACGCCAACGATACCGACGCTCACGCCACACGCGAACAAACTCCACCGCCAATGCCCCCCAGAGCCGACGGGTAGTTGCCCTCTCGGCTATCGTCCGTTGACGAGCTCCCTCGGTATAGACTTTGTGGCTTCAACACAATGCCATGAGGCCATGCCACAAATGTCCATGCTGGGGAAACCCGGGCCTTCCTCAGATCGACACGGAAAGTGTGCGAGCGCAACCCCGGCATTTGGATCGGCGATGTTACCTGCTCTGCTGCTTGACGCTGGCATCTTGGCATCTACTTTAAGCTTTATTAACCTCGTTCTCGCGTCCTTGCACTCCTCCTTTTCCATGCTCTCTCATCTCGGTTTATGCGATGAATGCCACAAAGCTCCGGCGTTTCACACGGCCGCGCCGCCTTGGTTCCCAGCCATTATGGCCTGTTTTTGATGCGCCATCATCTTGAATGCTGCCCTGCCGCTGACATCCGACAACCTGGTAAGTGGTAACTGTGCACGGTGTGCCCTAGACAAAACCAGCCACCCCTCCCCCTCTCCACACTCGCATTGCGAATAGAAACTCTGTGTTTAGGGTTCGGCAGATCGAAGAATACCATGAAAACAGGTCATTGTAATCTTGACAGCATTTTCCCGGGCAGGGCACGGCCGTTGCAGAATCGCCCAGGTCATAAAGCTTAATTAAACACCGGGGGAGTTGTATCCGCTAGGACGACAAGACAATGACTGAGTCGGCGCCGAGTCGCCTGGCGGAACTCTGCGGTCGCATCATTGGCCTAGGTTGTTCCATACCTGAGACAAGGTATTCCGAAGGAAAGAAGCGCCATATTCGTTTTTTGGTGACATGCCGTGTGGAAGGCTGCCTAGACGAGAAGAACCGGGAGAAACAAACGGTAGGGCAAATTCCCGGACCATTCATTGGCCGGTTGTATCTTGGCGGAGGCCGCCATTACTGATCCCACCCTCGAGCATGTTGACATCGGCGATGTTCGGCGTTCAGTCATGGTCATGCAGACGGAAACCAAGGCGTCACAGTTCCGAGCCTTTAAATCGACAGAAAATCTCTGGTGCATGACCTCGCCGATTGACAAGCGTGATGACTCCTGTTTTGCATGGTTCTCCCGCCTATTATAGCCTGGAGCCTCGTGTCGGGGTGTCATCAGGTGGGCTCGTTGAGCATTGCCATGGCAGGCTTGGGCCGCAGACTGGTATAGTTGCTGTACAGCCCCCGAAAGCGAAAGATTGAGACAACTCAATAACTGTCCCAATGACTTATCATAGGAGGGCGCCTGTCGTATCTTACTGACGGGTGATGTGCCTGGCTAGAACGCTGCTTGCATTGCAGCCTGAATCGGGGGGTTGTTATCTGATTAGCAGACCAAACGGCGAGTCTATCTTGATAATTGGTAGCTCTTCTTTTTCCTACTTGTTGCTTGAGTTTAGCATTGAGCAACTGGCTGTTGAGACTATTGCGAGACCTCGCTCGAGTAACGATGGAAGGAAGGGTCTCTGGCCATCAGCAACTCTATCCAGTGCACTTGAGTAGTACCGGTATGCTTGCCTTCCTCATGACCTGATACTTGGGACAAATTTATGATACTTGACACTCCGACCTCTCAGACCACGACTGAGATGGACGTAGCCTTGGCGAGGTGCGTGTTCTGGCTATTTTGGGACGTGACTCTCTTGCTCATTTACGGATGAACCAGGGTAGTCTGTACATATGTTGTAGGCCACACCACCACTCAATCTGTACAGGGTAATGAATTGTGTGTCGCGGTATGTGTTGGAGGGCGTACATCTGAGGTCGTATCAGCGATTAACTATACGAATGCTGCATATGGAAGGGGTCCGGGCCTGGGCGTGAAATGTGCGGTGAGAACCTGGCACTATTGGGACCTTTTTGGTCGGTTGCTTGGTCCTTCGTTTGCATTATTAACGTTAACGTACCCTGCGTGATCGGCAATAATCACGCACCATGTCTTGGCTCATCCTCGTCTGCATCGCCGCTGGACCGACGAAAGGATTGATGCACAGTCAGGCCACACGCCACTTGCTCGGTTTCCCCTCGAGAAATTCCTTGGCAGGGTCCGGAGGCCGCGTGATGGCCCTAACGGTCATAGTTTCCGCAGGCCGACAGCCTACGGAGTCGGTAAATCATGTGTCGTGACAGGGTTTCCATGTCTTCCTTGTCGGCCTCTGATCTGGCGCAGCTTGTTTCGCGCAAGCACCGTTAAAGGCATTTTTTCTCGGGGCATCTTGAACCGGGCCATATGTACGGTGTATCATTTGCATAGCTCGGCCCCATTGTATAGTATTGAGACGTCGCATCGGCATGGCCGACTGACCTTCTGGAAGCTTTCGCGACGATGGGGACGTTTGTAATTTGGGGCAGGGGTATGGTGTTTGCCAGTCTGATATCAAGACAAGCGCCAATTGGAGGGGCGGATTAAAGGTTTGTGCCAACTTACTAGTACGCCTAGGTAGGGGCGGTACTCAGTCTGCGATGGATGAAGCCTGCAAGGCTTGTGATCAATTGCGTTAAAACGAACTGGTATTAGTAAGCGGTAGATAATTGGGCTGTTCATGCGTAGGAGGAGAGATGCCAAGGAGGGGGCGTGCGGTGCGGGCCTCCTGTTCGTTCCTCAGCCTCAAGCCACACCAGCCAGCCACAGCTTGGGGAAGGCCTCACGCAAAATTGTTGGAATGCAAGAGCGTTTTCACTTTTGGCAGTTTCCTCACAGCAGATGAGGATGATCTCGGACAGTGGAACCAATGCATACGACTCGTCTCTCTGATCCCAGCTCGATGCACAGAAACCTCGCCCTCTCGCTGGGCAGGGTAACCGAACAACATTCCGTCAGGAGCAAGAAAGCTGGGAGACCGTCTTTCCCTAGTGGGGGCAGCACCATCCCCTTCCGATCGCCTGATCGCGCCGCAATGCCAGATCTCGGTCCTGATTTGACAACACTTGCAGACAATATTGCAGGCCAGCGAGCCAATACATTATCGCCATGGCATGAAGATGAACAATGAAATCATGCTTGAGGGCGGGCATTGTCACAATACGATATTTTTAGAGACCGTCCCTGCTTGCTGTACGGATACTACATACTGGTATCCTACGGGCCCGACTGCATCCAGCACGAGGAAGACCTAGGCGCCAACAGCATCATCAGACATGTGTTTCTCGACTGGTTATTTGTCCATGTCTGTTGTGCATGCATATGGCTGACTGACCATGTGATGCGAGGAAAATTTCCACCCTCTGGATTTTACTGGCACCTCATCAGTACCGCGAAGGCCTCCCTTTGCTCGCCTTGCGGAGCAGTGCTTGCTTGGACCGATCTTGGCACAATGCATCATCTTTCCTGGTGGGTGGCCCGACCAAACGACGTGCCGGATGACGCATCATTGATTCATAATGATGGGAAACTTCAGGGCGGATATGCGCATCGGAGTCAGTCATGATGCGAGGCCTGGGGCTCGATGCAACGCTCCCTCCCGTTTGCTGAGGTAGCCAGCCACCACCAGGCCGCCTGTTTCCCATAACCCGTCGGCCAACTCGCTCGCAGGACCGAGACATGCATCCGCCTCTCGCCCTCACAAGCATCACCGGATCCCAGTCCTAGCCTGCCTGCTTGCTGGGTACATCGTCGAGCCATTCCGAAATGATGCCTTTCCGCCAGCCCTCCATCCGCTTCCGCGTCCGCATCCGCATGCTCATGCTCATGCTCATGCTCATCCCACCCCTCGCCGTCCTCTTCTGGGGGCCGACGCGAAACCGCGCCCAACCATCAAATGTCTCACCTAAAAACGGTTCGCCATCGATTTTTGATGGTTTTTCTCTTTTTACATGAGACTTTATGATCAACCCCGGCCACCACAGGTGCACTCGGTATGTCATGGTTACAGGGAAAACCCCGCCCTTACCGTCGCGGCCGTATCCGCCCATGACTGCCACTGTCCCACAGCACGTCCCCTGTCCATCGCCGACAAACTTTGGTACTGCCTGGTTCAGATCTTGCATGTCCCCGTTTCCGTTCCATTAAGCTTTCGCAACACATGAAGAAATAGGCTCCCTCTTTACTTGAGGCCACGTCACGAAAAGGTTGCGGCGCAACGTCGCCCACCGCTTTACGACATCTTCCTACCTTGGGGAGTGAAGAAAGTATCATAGGAAGGCACTCAGAACACGGGAAGCTCTCCATCACCCATTCTTTCATCCTGGGGCGCAGAGTACTCGACGGGGCTACTTACCTATCTCGGTCGGAAAGAATACCCAATGCTTCCGATGAAGTCACCAAAGGGCCAACGTTCACAGATTACACGCCCCTTTCCCTTGCTCAGGTCCTGCCCTGCGACCTCATCACCGACACTTCCAATGCGGCGGTCTGTGGAGAGGGCCCCGTTGGCAGCAAGATGTCGGTACCTGCCCCCATGCACACTGGTTTCGTTTCATCACCAGCCCGCCCCGGGTACTGAACCCAGCGGACTAAGGCTGTCACAACAGCCCGGGGCGGCTCTCCAGACTGTGGCGGCGACGTTGGGCTACCGCGGTCTTGGCACGCTGTCCTAGGCGACCGAGTCCCCGAGCCCCTCTGCCTCGTCTTCTGCTGGGTGTAATCGGCCTGTCAAACCATTCTTGGCAGTGGTGATGGCGTCCACTATCCCCATCCTGAGCCCACCGTCAGCACCAACACTGACGAGTACAAGTCAGGCATCGTAAATTATATTGGTACGGCACAGCCGGCTCAATTTGCGTGCCCCCTTTTCGCTGGCCGTCACTGTCGGTGCGCCGCGCAACTCCCAGTCACAGCGACACCCGGGCGCAGCATGGCCCCCTCCCAGACGTTCCGTTCAACCAACTCAGCGTAGTGCCCGCAGAGTGCGGTAGCGGAAGGGAGACACAGCCATCATTTCTGCAAATCGCCGTCGCCGTTGTACCGAGCCCGTAACATCTGGATTCGTCGACCTGCAGCAACAAGATCTGTGCAGCGTTCGGGACTTGTGTGTTGTGCGTCCTTGGGATCGTAGGGATCTTGGATCGGTGGTTGCGACTGGGGCCAGTTCGCACGCCGCCATATCGTCGATTATGCCAGCCCCAGCTGAGTACCGTCACCGCTCTCTGACCTTGGTATGGTGTGCAACCTTGGCCGTCCCCTCTTTGCGATGACAGCCAGCCATACCCACCTCTCGCGGAACAGACCTCGAGCCTTGGAGAGGAATTAAATTGTCGACAAAACTGCTAATGCGAGCGCACCGTTCATATCCGCTCGCCAAGAACCAGCAAGAACTAGCCAAGTGGGATGATTTTCCCAGCTATTAGCAATCCTTACCGGGTCGTAGCGGTCTTGCAATTTCTGATCACAGTCAGGCAGATACTGCCAATTCGATTTGATGGATTCTTCTAACCAAATACAGAGTTGCAGAAACCTCTTCACAGCCCCCGAGCCGAGCTGCAGGCAGACTCATTCGACCCTTGGTGCCACAGTAATGCCTGCATAAGGGTTGTATTAGCCTTTGTCATCTCCAAGACGGTGACCCGAATGGAAAGCATTCGCGAGCAACGGGGGTGTACTTTGCTTTGTGGACCACATGAGCGGCAGCTGAAGATGATGGTGCTGGTGCTGGATGACTGCCCCATGGTGCATGTTGGCTCAGTCGCAATTCAAGCTGCAAGTCCGCGGCGAGAGCTTTCCACCAATCCTTTGAGGTTCCAGGCTGTGCGCGGACGGCCGCCAAGTGAGGGCAACAGCTGCTGTGAGTCCGCGACGAAACAACACGCACGACCGGACCCTTTCTTGGGGGCGCTAGATCGCTGCGACACGAGGTACGTCAGATCTGGCAGAGCTTGCCCACTTGGCAGGTTAATTATTACTTGTCATGGTTAGCCTCGGCCTTCTCCCGATGTTACATTGTTCCTCGTCCCGCCCGCCAAAACGGACTAGCAGCTCACGGCCACCAGATTGTCTTCAGCGTCGCATCTGTGCGATTCGCTACCAGGGCTGGAGAGGAAGCATTTGCAAGCGGAGTGGTCGGCGCCGATGCGCAGATCGATTACGCCCCGATGATAACATGGGGTTCCCTCGTCAGGAGAGATGGTCGCTTGTTATGGTCTATGGCCTTCACGGGAACGACAGGAGAGGGTCGCCACGGGGACGGGCAGGTTTACCATGTGAACTGGATTCTGTATCAAGCTCCTGAGTTTGAGCCATTCTGCGTTGCACTTTCTCTTCCTCATCCACGAACTTTCTCCGCCGTTAGGATCTCCGAGGGCTGAAGGGCGCGCACAGAGACGCGAGTCGGCAGTTGGCACAGAACTCAGTCCGTCTCCAGATAGCTGCCCATTTCGTCGCTAGCCCACCAGCGAAACAAACTGCGGCATTTCTCGCGCCCTCCATGCATGACAAGCAAAGGTTCAAGGTTCAATCTTGGCACCGGTCACGCCCATCACATTCGTACCAGACCAGATCGCCAGTCACAACTGACACCCACCCCACCACCAAAGGGACCACCAGGCAACGCCAAATGTCTATCCGCGCACGCGCTCTGCCAGCAACTTAACTACTGCAGTGTTTCGCTGGCAATCTCAAATCGCACCGCTAGGCTGTGCTAATAGTTAAGGCCTTTGGTTGCAAAGCTCGGCCAGCGCCATTTTAGGATGCCGACCCGTCGCCGCCATGCCTTTCTTTTGCAACATTTGATAGTCAGCGCACAGCACCATCAAAGCCACACGCCCCCCTTCTGACTCTATCGACAGCACAGGGCAGCGCACGGGTTGTGTACCCGGGCAAGTCAAAGCTGCATGGGGGTCAGGACGGCAGCTGGGCACATCTTCTACCCGATGAGGCTGTTGCGCCTCGAAGGATTTGGGTTCCTGGTCGATTTAGCCTGTAGACAGAGCTTACCATCTAATCAGCCAAGGCGTCCGGTGGGTTTTTTTTTCTCGTCTACGGTGGCCTGGCTCGCTCGTTTATTCTTGCACAATGTCCGTCATCCTGTCTGATGTAGATTCCTCCAGAGAAACTAATGCTAGAGAGGGCGTGCACCGTCTAGCGTTTCTCCGGATGGGCCTTAAATGTAACCTTTGGAGCAAGAGAAGAGCAATACGACCTCATTACGCCAGCCAGGTCTTGCCTGCCAGCGGGCATACTGACCCTGTAACTCTACCGCTACTGTACGGATTAAGCAACGCCCGACCATCGACGAGTAAGCACCAAAGGTGTCACGAGGGTGTAGGGCTATTCTGAACCTTTCTGAGATTGATTTGATTGTTGTCTCAATGCTGAGTAGATTCCTATTCTGGAAATTGATTGCGCAACGCTGGCCTCGATCAGTGTGTGTAAACAGATGGCCCCCGTGACATGCTGCAATGTGAACTACAGGGTAGACTCCAAACTGCAGAGAGCCTTTGAACATGCCGAACTGCATCAGTGCCAGTTCAACACTGGATGTATTTAGTGGCTTTAACTTAGTTCTCTTTTTTTTGGTCTAGGAGAGGTCGCAAACGAGCATCAGTCACTTGCACAGGCATGTATTTTGCGAATTGGAAGAGCCGAGAGAAAACGGTCAGTTGAAACGGCCGAGGGCAAGTCTGGATGCAAGCCCAAAGGCTAATACGGGAATGAACACGAGAACGCGCGTTCCATTCTGCGATATCCCCCCGGCCCTCTTCTATGCAGCGCTCGGATGAAAGTTAACGAAGAAGCTGGGCCAGATTGTTAGCCGAGACTGGCCGAATGCAAGGGGCGGGCGAGAAAAATAGCTGCCCGTGCAATGCGCGCAACACGCGCGCTCCGTCTGGCTTTGCGGAGGGGGAGGAGAGGGTTAGTCGGGTCGTTGCCGCGGAGGGCGGAGTTGACGGGGGCCGTGCGAAGCGAGAAAGGGGGGGAAACGGACGGTGATTGGGCAATTTGGAGAGGGGAAAGGAGATGCTATCGAGATTATGTACATGCACAAATCTGAATTCGATTCTGGATGCATGTGACGAGGTGATGATGGTGATGGTAGGCAGCCCGGGTCATCAGGTAGCCTCCTACAAGGGGTGACCATTGGAGAAGAAACAGAGGAAAGCCCTCGGATCATGTGAATCCGAGCCGTGATGGTGCTCTGATACTGCTGCATCTTGCTGTTGTCTTTGGATCGAGCATCGGTTGTCTCGAGACGGAAGCGCATTCATGCAATGGGCACGCTGGGGATCGAATCACACCCCCCTCATCTGTCTACATATACCTTTCTTCCGAAAAACCAGAATATGTCTCGGGATGATGTATATTTAGCAACAACTTGTTGTCTCTTTTCTCTGAGACGGGCCGGGGGTTTCCCGTCCAGACGTGGACGGGAAGACGATGTCTGCAGCTTTCGCAACCTATGAATAGAACAAAGAAAGACAAATTGGACGCTACCAGTATTTAGTTGGGCATGTTCATCCGACAAGTGGTTAATACACACACCCAATCTGGTGTCAATAAATGCCCTTGGAGGCCATGTCTTGCAATGTGAGACTTTTCATTTCCACAATGTCAAGAAAAAACGTGCTCCTCCCGAGCCCCCCCTCATACACCGAAACGGCTGTTAGGTAAAGGATATTGGTGGTGGTGTGTGTGTGTGTGTATCTGGTCTTCTTGTTTACTCGCGGACTCTGCAAAGACAAGGGCAGGAAAGAGGTATGTGGCGGAGAAGAGACAGAGAGAGACGGAAAGAGGGAGGGAGAGAGACTCGGCTTGTTTGCTTGAATGCTCTCAGTTGGAAGTCGAGACGCCATCCGGGATTTGACCCAGTGCCCTACGCAGCTCTTCTACGCGGGACTGCAGCTCCGTGGCTTCGCTGTGCGGCATGTTAAACAACTCTGCACAAAGTCAAATATGCATCGGGGCTCACCACGGCCCGCGGCTGGTTCATCCAGCTGTTTGTGGATTGTGGCTCTTCACAATCATGCTCGTACACATGGGCCCCCTGTACCGATGCCACGTCCAGCAACAGCCTTGTCGGGCAATAAAGGGTTGTGGGCCAATACTGCGAACCGGAAATTTCTTGCGGAAAAGAAGCAGCAAGCCAAGTCTGGCACAACGGGATAAACTATGTGGTACGTAGGTATGTACCTGCGTGCTGCCGAGACAACTACGCAGGGGAGTGAGGGAAGGGTACGTGGGATTTGCTCGACTATGCTTATTCGCAGTACAGACAAATCACCGACAAGACCGAAAGAGCCGCGTACAGATTACTTTCTTAAACTGCACATGTCGGACGAAGTCTGGGATCCTACCCGTGGCAAATCCAGGACCGGGGGATCGGCCTTGTTCAGCTCGGGAGAGTGCAGACGGCCATAGAAACACCCCCCTTGAATGGGATGACGAGCTGCCGCCATGGCCAAAAAGGAAGTCATCAGATTACCGATATTGGAAGCAGCCGTGCCACTCACAGCACGACGCCCCGGCTGAAATCGTCCAAAGACTGCAGAGACGGCTGCACAGAAGGGCTGGCTTCCGCAAGGACGAGCGTGTGCATACGAACCTGGACGTTATTTCGATTTCTCCCGTCCCTCTTTTTATCTCAGCCATGGGGATTTTGATTTTCTATAATTCCTAAGACGAATCAGAGCCAGATCCTCCCCTCCCTCCTGGAAGATGAGAAACAAGAACGAGCCCTCTCTGCATGAAGCGCACGCGATCCGGTCTCCTTTTCCCTTTTCGACCAATCATGAGAACAACTTCTCTCGTTAGTGACAGTTATTCGTAATTTCCGTCGGCGCGCCTCACGATGCACACACACACACACACACACATATGCAAGCCTTGTTCATCTTGGCCTGCGGCTGTCAAGACAAGCCCAGCTGCAGAGGTCAACTGATTCAAATACTTTATGCACGCGATCGCTCATGTACGAGACATGTGATACACAAGAAGGAAAAGGAGGAGGGAGGGAATATGTTTGACAGGTAATTCAGGGCTCGGGGAGGGGGGAACTTGTCGCTCGATTCCCAACGTTGGGTATGTTTCGGCCAACTTGTATCGGAGAGGGCGTTTGCTGAAATGTAACAACGCCCCCCTTCTTCTCGACGCAGCGAAACTCATAGAAAAGATCTAAACATACCCCCCTTGAATCTTTATCAAGAAGAGTTATTCGCAACGTACCTCGACCTGATCCCAGTACAGTAGACGGCCGCAGTGCCAAGCTCCGGGGGCGGCGCTGAACCAGACAGGGAACCCCGAGCTTTTCTTTCCTTTCTTTTTTTCCTTCTGGTTTCGGCCCCGGGCTCAGATGTGATACGGAAATGTGTTTCTTTGCGCCTTTTCCCTCTCCCCGCGGACCTTTTTTGGGGGGAGGCGTTCGGAGCGACGGGTGTGGCTGGCTGGCCGGGGGGTAGGGTGCAGAGAAGGCTCGGCTCTTGTCAGATATAGCACGGATAATGCCGTCTCACGTTTCTCTTTGTTTTATTTTTTTCTTCTCGGGTCCGGCGCTTCCCCCCCCTTTGTATGTAGTTGTAGCAATAATCTCCGCCCCCAACCCCCCTCCCCTTCCTATGCTCGCATACCCTGGGTGAAAGGCGGCGGGCGCCGCCAGATTTCGAAGCCAAATTTGTCTTGGATGAGTGGGATGTGGATGTGTTGGAGGATCTATTTGACGGGACCAAGTGGGCGCCTTTTTCGAGGTATTTTCTTGATATTCGTATGTATGTGGCAGTTTCTCCGCCGTCCCGGGGGTCCGGGCCGTGGCTGGCAAACGGGCAATATCGCATCCTTCAAATTTCCACATTCTCAGGATCGGGAACACGAGAGTACGAAGGGAAGCACCCTATCTACTGGTGGAAAAGAGAAGAGGAAAAAGGAAGGAGAGGCGTGTGCCCCTTGTCCGCGGGGAAATCTGCTTTTGACGATTGTGCGACACAGGGGGGTATCCGTACCTCGATTGCCGAAGTCTGTGCGAACAACCTCGTCATCAGCGACAGTCGGTACCATAGGGTAGGCTGGACTTTACAAACAGAGTTATGTATCAAAATGAGAGGCATCGACTGTAGTGTTTTACATCTGATCTGATGAGTTACTGGGTGTCAGTCCATGTACATTATCTCGCTGTTCGCACAATCTGCTTCGTTTCTACCTACCAATCTGCTTAAGTTTAAAGGACCAGACATTTAAAGAATGGCAAAGATGCTAGCCACATCACAACTTCATCCAGAACCTGGTGCCAAACAAGTACACGAGATAGGTTACGGCCACTGAGCTCATTGCGATCCTGTAAATGGATCAAACTTCAGCATCAAAAGAGAACCAGACATAATGTGGTATATTCCTAAGACTACTGCATTAACTAACCATGATTCTGAAAGCCTCAACCTTGCCTCATCCTAAATACCAAACGCCACTTCATAATTTCATTGATAAAGAGCACATTCGAAAGAAGCCAAGCCAAATCCTGGTTGTGGAAAGAAGCACGAGAGAGAGCTGGTTGTGAGGGAAACACGAAAGGGAACTGGCTGTGAAGAGAAACACGAAAAGAGGGTTGAAAAACGACATTGGCGATCGATTTGTCCAATAAGGCCAGTGGATTAAAAGTTGGGGGCCGTTGCTATCAGAGCAGTCATCACAGCCATGCCACCAATAGCCATCAGCCCGACATACTCCGCTGCTGTTCTGATGCGCTTGTACGGTGGTGTGGTATCGACATTTGATGCCATGTCTCGTGGTTGCGAGTCTTGAGACTGAACAGCGTTGGAAGTCCCAGACTCTGCAGCTTCAACCGGGCTCAAGTCCGAGATCTGCTCCGCCTTTCGCTTTCTTGAGGGGCTATTGCTAGGAGCCAGACCCTCCTGCTGATCGGATTGGGTGTGCGCTTTATCCTGCACATCAGCGTCGCCTGGCGGAGAGGTAGTTTGCACACAGGCGTCGCCTGGCGGAGAGGTAGTTTGCACACGGGCGTCGCCTGGCGGAGAGGTAGTTTGCACACAGGCGTTGTCTGGCGGAAGAGTAGTTTGCACACGATCTTTGTAGATCATTCCTTCTGCACCGCTAGTTAATAGTTCGCGCCAAGTCTTCTCATCAAAAGTACCGGGCACTATTTCTGACGTCGCGTCTAGATGCTGGTCCTCCGATAGCGGCCCATAGAATCCAGGTACATCGCCATCCAGAGAAAAAATGTCGTGGGCGGTGCGTGGGAAACCGGCGCTCCTTAAGGGAGGAACTGGGCGAGCATTCAGAGTCCTAAGCTCCATTTTGTCACGCGGCTCGATTCTTCCCAGCGTGTGATCCGCATCATGGACGGGTAGATCCGTGTCCTCCGAGATAGAACTACCGGAGAGAATGTTACCCTCAGAGACCAGATCGGGCTCCGACGTCAGATCTATAGCATCTGACGCGTCGAAGCCGCGGAACTCAAGCTCTAGGCCGTTCCCTGCAAGAATGGCGGCGCCTGACCGGAGAACCGAGTCGTTTTCATAGTTGTCGTTGTCAATGCTGTTGACTTCATCTGTATCTGTATCCTCTAGATCATCCATATCTTCAGAATCTGACTCGTCGGGCACCTGGAAGACCAGCGGCTGAGGCAAACTGTACCGAGTTAGTATTCTTCTCTTGGCTTTAAAGCTGTAGGCTTACCTAGGCTCAGCTGCGCCGTGCTGAGCAATTTGGCCGAATTGTAAAGAGACATTCGTTGCACACTGAGGAAAGACTTGGTCGCCACGATCGATGTAAATGCCAAACTTGAGGGAGTCGCCGTCTCGAACGGCCTGGAACTGATCCTTCTGTAGTTTGGTGTCGTTGTGGAAGGTTCCGTGCAGGGAACCAATGTCTCGGATGAAGACAGTCTAGGAAGAGTCAGCGTAGTTTTCGAAAAGGAGCTGAATGTGACTAGAGATGGATGTGAAGAAATGGATAGGGGATAAATAGGGGATGGAGCCGACGTGGAGATAAATGCGTACCTTGCTTTGAGAGTCGAACTTGAGCTCAGCGTGTTCCCGCGATATGACGGGGGAATTGATGTAACCATTATACATTCGCGATTCCAGCCCCGAGGTGCGCTTCGACGCCCGGCCGATGCGGGCCGTGTTTCTCTTATTCGACAGGAGCAGTCTGCGTCGAGGATACATCAAATTTGGTGGAGGATCTATGCATGATAGAGTGACGAGGACTGCGATTGCGTCAGCGGAACGGCCCACGCGGAACTTGGGTGATGAAAGAGTTACCTTCGCCTTCGGCCAGTGTCTCGGGCATGGTGATTGTTCTCGTGCGGCGGTTCGAGGGCACGGAACTTTGGAGAGCTTCTGTCTTGTGTAACAGAGAATGAGGACACCAAGATGATAGATGGTCAGTTGTTGGATGATGGAGTCGGTCGGAGCGGGACAGCGGGCATGGGCGAAAAAGGCGGTTGAGTAGGTGAAGTGCGGGTTTAAAAGGTTATGTGGACTGTCTCGCAGAATTTCGCTTAATGGATTTGAAGCGAGTAGAGCAAAAAAGGGGAAGGCAGGAGAGAGGAAGCAAACGTAATTCGGCGTGAATGTGAATGTGAGGTGGAAGCCCAGTGGGGCAAGTGAGGCGATATGGCGATGTTCTTTCTCCATGCATCAGCACTGCCAGAGTACCGCTACTCCCTCTAGCTCCACGCACTGCTCCACGCACAGTGTGTCACAAGGCCAAACTCTAGGCAGCCGCTGCAGCCCCGCGCCAGTAGCGGGGGTCCAACTCGCACTGTCCGGGATGTCAGTGAGGGGTTGTTGTACAGATAAGTGTCAAGTTTATCCGGGGGTCTATTACTTTCTCATGAAGGAAAAAAGAATAAAGCTAAAAAGGTCAGGGTGAGTCCCTTCATCCTCAACTCTCAACTACAGCCACAGCAACACATCAGACTGCAGCAGCGAACCAACTGCCTTATCATGACCCCTCCACCACTTACAGTGCAGCATTGCCTTCCCGTACAGTACCGCCCAATTATGGATACGACACTTATCGAGGACCTGGAGAGTCATCATCCGCATGATACTACAAGATACCATGAAACACGGTAAAAAGAAGGTGAGAAAGGAGGATAGAAGAACCGAGAACTATGGCAAAAATCCACGCTATTTATTGTCTACTTCCTAGTCGATGCTTTGCCCAGGATGCAGATTCTTTGCTCACGCCTGTAGGTGCTCTTCTGCGGCACCTACTAATTATACCACTGTGCTATATTTTTATGGGTACTTGTTGCCTTCCATTACATGCTCAGATACCCTCAATGCAATGTGCAACGTAGCTTTGAAAATGTCCTAGTAGAACAGGTTCTTGCCCTTTTTGCCTTTTTTTTTTTTTTTTTCAGATTTTGCCACAGGTTCGAGACTCATCTATTCCAGGCGATATCTTCATTTTGCATGAATAAGCGCAACGCACTGCGTAGCGCGGCACCGGACAAAGCAGCTAACACATCCAACATGGATCGCGCGTGCCGATTATCAGCTTCAGCCCTCCCTATCGCGGCGATGAATCGGCAAATTAAGCCCTACTACTAACCGAAGAAGATGGAGGTAAGACTACGGGCTCGGCGACTGCCGATCTCCAAACACTCGTCGTCTCGCTAGATGACCACCATTCGAGATCGCATTGAATGGCAGGTTTCGAGAACGTAGAATCGATACGGCTACTGAAGACGGCGTTGAAATGACTTCAGAAGACAGCTGGATGTCCGAATCCTTCTGCATACTTTTGCTCCCACAGAGCCAGGAATAATGGTGCAATCATGAAACATTAAGAGTGATTTTGCTTGTCTACGAAATATTGACAAGATGAAATATGCAACGACAACAATCTTGGCTTTTAAACTCGCATTTTGATGCACTTTAAAGACCCCAGCTACCAAGTTCCCCATGATTAACATGCCATTCATTCAGTGTTTCAGTGTTTTACTGCTTGCCCTGCGCCACATCCGGATACACGTCGAACCGCCTCTGCGTGCGCAGCGGGATGTTTCTGCGGGCCTCCTCAATCTCTTCGCTGACCAGCTCCGCGCTGATGATGGCCTCGTCCTCCTGCGCCTCCGCCAGGACCTTCGCCATCGGGCTGACCACCATCGAGTGGCCCCAGGCGTGGTACGACGCCGCCATGTCGCGCGCCGGGCTGCACACCGCCACGTACAGCTGGTTGTCCACCGCGCGCGCCCGCGCCAGCAGCTCCCAGTGCAGCGCGCCCGTCGTCAGGTTGAACGCGCCCGGGTAGACCAGCGCGAACGCGCCCCTGCGCGCCGCCACCGTCGCCAGCTCCGGGAAGCGCACGTCGTAGCAAATGGCCACCGCGATCGTCCCGATGCCGGGGAGGTCGACGAGCGTGAGCGCGTCGCCGGCGGAGAGCACCTCGGACTCTTTAAAGGCAATCTTGCCGGGGATGTCAATGTCGAAGAGGTGCACCTTGCGGTGCGCGGCGAGCAGCGCGCCGTCCGGGCCGAAGGTCAGGCTCGTGTTGTATAGCCGCCCCGTCGCGGCCTCGCGCTCCGGCACCGACCCGCCCACGAGGAACACACTGGCGTCGCGCGCCATGGCGGCGAGCGCGTGGTACGAGGGCGCCTCGTCGGCCGGTGGCGGCTGCGACGCTGGAGACCGTGGCAGCGGCTCGGCGTAGGTCGCGAAGAAGTTGGTGCCGTAGGGCGAGTTGAAGCACTCGGGGAGCACGACGATCTTGGCGCCGGTGGTGCTGGCGGCGCGCGAGACGAGAGACGCGGCGCGCGACAGGTTGGCGGCCTTGTCGGCGCCCGCGGCCATCTGCACGCAGGCGATGGTGACGCGCGGCGCGCGCAGGACGGGGCTGGGCGTGTACGAGGCGGCCATGGCGGGGGAGGCGGACGTCGAGAACGGCGGCGGCGGTGGGGGTCGATGAGCGGCGAGGGCGGGCAGGCGGTGCGTGGTCGTCCGGGCGGCTGAGCGGAGAATGGCGCGACTGGGCGATGAGGCAAAGAGAGCGCGCAGGACGGGTCTGCTGCTCATGCTCAGACGTCCCGGTGTTGAAGGAAAGGGTGCTGCGATGGCGTGATGGAGCGAGAGGGAGACATTGGATGTTGGAGGGCGCGGGGTTGATGGCTGATTCGAGAAGAGGGTGAGGGGAAATGGGGTCTGTGGGGCCTGGCTTTTCGCGGAAGGGTGCGTGCCGGGGCCGTTGTTCGGAGGGGAAGTGGGGGTCACCGGCGGCGATGTGTTGGCGAAGCCCTCGGCGATCGGCGGCGTTGAATGCGCTGAGCGGCTCATGAGGTTTGAACGGCCGGACCAGTGGATTGATTTGGTTTGCATTTTGGATACCTTGATGCCTCTGCACGTGCATTGTCCAGGGCATTGTGCTGGCGGGAGGGGAAATGTGACGACGCCAATACACAGCGGCGCACGTGCAATGAAAGAAAGAAAGCAAAAAACACAGAGGAGACTATCTGATAGAAAACGTAGTAGTTGCATCTTTCTTGCTAAAAAACCAAGGGTTTGACTCCTGGACTCTAGAGTTTATTCAGGGATAGAGGTCGAGGATAGTCTACACGCTGTGGCTGGGAACTTTTACACAAGGGCTATCCACTCATACTCTGGTAGGAAACAACTACCGTATAGCTCAAGAGGAGCTAGAATGGCGAAATGCAGCCGTTAATCCAGGTAGTTCTCATTGATAGGCTGAAGAAGCTGATCCGACGCGGAACGAGAGGCAGCCAACGCAAACATGTAACCGACTTGATCCAATGACTCTTCAATCAGTCATCATGGCCAAGTCTCGCATGAATCTACCGTCACGGCTTGGAGACTCAACGCAGCGTCGTCAAGCGATCCGCGGCGGGTTAAGTCGCGGGCCTTGTAGCCGTTCCGCCTTGGCGCTCCAAGCAATGCTCGCCAGCTGCCATTTCCCCCGTTTTCTGAACCGACGTTGGGACTGGCAGCTAGGAAAATCCTCCTCCGCAGCGATGAATCTTGTACGGCGAAACATCTTTGAGAACCTGGGCGCTTCAAGCTGCCCACCTCGTGCTTACACATGGCCGGCCCCGGTTTCATAGGGCTGGGCAAAGGCTTGGTCGAGGCTTGGTCGGGGCGCGGGCCAAGTAAGAACATGAATGTGTCTGTTAGGAAGTCGTCATGCCAGCCCGTGTTCGTCTTGATTTGTGGTGATGAAAGAATTTGCAACGGCTTTATAGCCCGACGCCCGAGAAGCTCGGTCGCTTTCTGCTTGTGGCGTCATGCGTGTGATATGACGTTAACCTTGATAAGCAACTACCTCACTCCGGAATTACTCAACTATGGTTCAGAGCCCATATATATGGACTCAAAATTACAAAGAGTTTTATAGAATACGTTAATGTTTATTAACGGTTCTGTCTCGTTCATGGTACAAACTATTTACCGACGTCATGTATTGATGGTGTTAGATTACCGGGCATATTCCTTTAGCGACGCAGGCTGCGCTTTCAGTCTACAGGTGCTCCTCTTTCATGTATCACATGGCGAATGAACTCATCGATGGTTATCTTGGGACGTAGGCTGACGATTGCTGTGCCCGCATATGTACAGTGCACAGGATCCGAGTACGGAGGTGCCGTCCCCCACCTTCTCCGCGGCCACGTACTTGCGCGTCTCGAGGCTGCACCATTGGCGTGGCCAGATTCCTGCGATTCCTGATTCCTGATCCCACAGTCTTGGCAGCAATCCCTTGCAAAAGCCTGGCAAAGATGTGTATTGGGGGCCGAGAAGAAGTGCGCTTGGACGCCCTCACACATGCCATAAATGCTCAATCTGAAACCGCCAGCAACCATTTGTCGCGCCTGATCTGACTCACCCCTTTGGGACATATAAACCTTAAATCATGAGAAATCTGCCCTTTCCCCCCTCCAAAAGTCCCGCTCCCTTCCTTGGCGACCGTGCGCGGCATCTTTGGACGGCGTGCACACATCAGCGGCTGTTGCCCAAAGAGTGGTAGCCAAGGTCGGCATCCCGCCGCAAGGCCGTCTGTTGACAGGTGTCAGATGATACCGTATCAGATAAGGCATAAGATGCCTGACAGCGTGCCTCGGTTTTTGTCTGATTTTTTTTCTCTTCCCTTGTTGCCATAGGTTGGCCGGAAACCTGGACTGCGGCGGAACCCTCCGTCGGAGAGAAGAGGCAGGAACAGTTTCGGAAGGTTTTGCCACGTCTCCGAAAAAAGTGTAAAATTTTGCCATCCGGAACATCCAATTTCACGAGTGTATGACAATGTTGGACAAGCAGCTTGGAGAAAGGTACTACGGCAGCGGGTTGATGCTTCTGTCCAATCGCCCCAGCCGGCAGACCATGGCCATCGGAAGAGGGTTTTTTTGTGATACTTTGACATGCTATGTGAGGTTTAACATTATAAGTAACATTTCACTCCCAGAGAGGCCAGTTTCATTTTACCTCTTTCCGTACATTTCCGCGCAGAGTTGGTTGGTAATGCATGGAGGCGTCCTTGGCCTGTTCGACTCTGCCTTCCTTCTTCGTCTGCATTTCCCTTCTCGCCCGCAATTTACCTTTTTCGACGACCCAGATCCTGCATCTAATCTACACCGTCGGCGTCATGTCGGTACTCCATGAAGAATATCATGTCGGCATGCTCCTTGGCTATAGCCCGGTCCCCTGTATCATGTGCAGCACACGAAGGTAAGGCCGCCCGCGGACTCCGTTGACCGAGGCGAACCGACGTTTGGGTGCTAAAACGGGCTTCCTCCTCCGCCGCCGCAGCGCTCTCGATTGCACATATTGCGGAGGCTCCATGGTGCGCATGGTGCCACCGGGAACCACGAGCGAACAGGCTGTACGCCTACCCCGATTACGATATACGGACCTGCCGGCCACCATGGTACCGGCTAAGGAAGCGGTGGGTAGTTCGTCGGGCGGGCGCCGGGGGTCCGGACAAAGAGGATCGGAAGGACAACCGAGATCGGGATCGAAATCATAAGCACCCTGTCGAAGCACCAAGTATCACGAATAACGAACGAGAGGATCGAGGAACGCCGACCGTTGCATATCCCCAACCAGACGAGTGCGACGCGAGAAATAGCTTGGCATGCCTGAGTAACATGACATAAATGATTCATTCAACATATTGATAATTTTCTTAATTTATAGCTAGCTAAATACCAATGCAAACACCACTGCTTTATCCCAGGACAATAGACAAATTCCCCCAATAGTTGGTTACGCGACAGTGATGTCAAGAACGAGTGGGGCAGAACATACCACTCCAGGCACCAGCTTTCGAACTCAAGGACAACTTGCCATCAACAGACACCACCTGTCTTTTTCCCATCGATCAAGACAGCTTTCCATCTCTAGCTACCATCTGCGTCTCGTGAAACCGGTCATGACGCGTGTTTCGGTATACTCTGCGGCCCTGGTCGCCTTCGTGGCTGGTACGTATGCCCTGCCCGGCGCAGCTGGATGGGTGACAGCTCCACCATAGCTCCTACTGCCCCGATGCGATGCGCGCGAGCAATTCCTCATACTCTGTATGCACTGCTCGCGCTCGCGCAGCCGAGGATCCCATCACCCATGGATGTAGCCAGAATGCTGACCCCGGAAACCCAGCCGCCGCCATGATCGTCGCCTCCATCGCCATGCCCAACTGGATCGACTACGCCGTCACCACCGCCAAGGGCGACACCGTCCGCAAGACCATCGGCCTGCACCGCAGCTGCTCCAACCTTGACGGCCCCCGCTGCGTGCCCTACCCGACCGCCGCGCTGTGCCAGTCCGCCGAGCGGCGCTACTTCTGCACCGTCTGGCGCACCACCGGCTGGCTCGCCTCCTTCTCCGTCGTCCTCGGCCTCGCCGGCCTCCTCTCCCTGGCCGTCACCCTCGCCGGCGGCAAGTACAGGCGCGAGAGCGGCTGGCCGCTCGTCTCGGGCTTGGTCGCCACGTTTGCCGCCGTGCAGCTGATTGTCGTCTCCGTCGTGGTGAGTTTGCAAAGAATCCAGATGAGGAGTGGGGGATGGGCTAACCGTGCGGGCGGCAGGCATACCTCTTTGATCACGATGAGCAGTTTGCCATCCCGGGGTGGCAGCTCGGCGCCTCGTGGTATCTGGCGCTGTCGAGTGCGTTGCTCTGCGTTACCACGGTGGCGGGCTTGGTGTTGAGCGCCTACGTGCTGCAGCCAGAGGATGGCTACGAGTTTTTGGAGGACCCTACGAACGCGTAATTGACACGGGTACTGAGGGACGAATATTGACGACTATTTATCACGAACTGTATATGACTGGGATTGGAGTTTGGTCATGCATTCATGATTCATCTCTGGAGATGAGATTGCCACGGCAGCTTAGGACTGCAAGTGCACCTGCAAATTTCTGGCGTTAGTGGCACAGCTATGATTTACTCTATAATATAATGCTATAATACTTGGTTGCGTTCTAATCCTTTGTCGTGTGTCTGTGTTCTACATAATTGCACGTAATTAGGCGGGGGTGCATTTCCCCGCGGCCGGCCACTTCCGACGACATCTTCCCCACAGTGCAACTCGACTGATAAAACTTGACCTATTAAACCACATTCATTATATATCCACGACCTGGCCAACCTCGATCCATTACTCACAAAAGATATCTACGGTGCACCCATCTCGCTTGCATCGTCACAAAAAGAAAACTTTGCCATGGCTGCCCCGGCCCCTCCTTCCGGCGGCCTCTCCGCCGCGCAGCTCGCCCAGTTCCACGCCGACGGCTACCTCATCATCCCGCGCGCCCTCTCCCCCTCCACCGTATCCGCCCTCCTCGCCGAGACGCACAAGCTCCTCGCCGAGTTCCCCATCGAGACGCACCCCCTCACGCGCTTCACCACCGGCGACTCATCCTCCTCCTCCTCCTCCGCCGCCGCGCACGTCGGCGACGACTACTTCCTCTCCTCCGGCGACAAGGTCCGCTTCTTCTTCGAGGAGGACGCCTTTGACGCCTCTGGCACCCTCATAAAACCCAAGGAGAAGGCGATCAACAAGATCGGGCACTACCTGCACGCGCTCAGCCCGCCCTTCGCCGCCCTGCTTGATGACGGTCACCCCGCGGCGGTGGCGCGCAGCCTCGGCTTCCAGGACCCGCGCTGCCTGCAGAGCATGGTCATCTGCAAGCAGCCCGAGATTGGCGGCGCGGTGCCGCCGCACCAGGACTCGACCTTTCTGTACACGCGCAGCCCCTCCGCGGTCGGCTTCTGGTACGCGCTCGAGGACGCGACGCTGGAGAACGGCTGCCTGAGCTTCCTGCCCGGCTCCCACCGGTGGGCCCCCGTCTCGCACCGCCTCGTACGGAGGCCAGGCGGCTCCGGCACGGACATGGTGGAAAATGACGGGCCCCGGTTTCCTGAGGAGGGACAGGGGTATGATGAGGGGAAGGCGCCGGAGGGGGGTCCGAGGGAGGACATGTATGTGCCGGGTGAGGTGCGCGCGGGCGACCTGGTGCTGATCCACGGCAACTTGCTGCACAAGAGCGAGCGCAACACGAGCAGCAAGGGCAGGATCATCTACACGTTTCACGTGATTGAGGCGCAGGGCACGGAGTACGACGAGAGAAACTGGCTGCAGCCGCCGAAGGAGGGCTTCACCAAGCTGTACAAGTAAGCATGCGTTTCTCTCGCTATCGTCTCTCACAAAGGAAGGAACGGGTTGGTGAATGCATGGATGAGAAGATGCCTTAAAATTTTGAGGGTGTATGGAGTTCTATCGGTATCAAGTATGGAGTGAACCACGTCTATCTTGTCCGTCTCTATGCCAAGTCTAACCATCGCTAAAAAAAAGTCACACCCTACATACACATATGTACATGATAAATGAAAACAAAATACAGTCAACTTTTCCTTGCCCGTAAATGATATCTTGATGCACGAGAAAACACAAAAACTTTTGTCTATACCCGCATATAAAACCTACTTGGATGTCTTTTCTGTCTTGGCAGCAGTAGCATCCGCCTCGTCGTCAGAGTCTTCATCATCAGAGTCATCATCCGATGACGACGAGCTGCTCGACGAGTCATCATCCATGTCCTCATCTGCTTCCGCCTCGTCCTCGGAGCTGTCATCACTGCTGCTGCTACTGCTGGTGTCGGAGCCGCTGCCTGCGTCTGACTCCTCGTCCGAGTCGCTGTCGTCGCTTTCATCGCTGCTGCTATCGCTACTGCTGCTGGTGTCGTCGCTATCATCCACGTTGGTGCGCAGCTTGCGGCGACGCTTGCCCGCGACTCCGTTCGGCTTGGCGTCGGCGTCGGCCGACTTGACGGGCGCCTTGACAGTCGTGGTGCTGGCGTCCGTCTCGTCGCCATCGGACAGTGTCGCAATAACCATCTCGGCACGCATGCGCTTGACGAGGCGGCGGATGATGACGTCGGCGTCCTGCGCCGTCGTCACGTAGTCCACTTCGGCAAACGTCCGCTTCTTGCTGGCGGCAGCCTTTTGCTGTGTCTCTAGGAAGCCGGCGAGGGCCGCTTCGTACATGCCCTGCTTGCCGTCGGGGTCGGCGGTGCCCTCAGGGAAGGCAGCCGCGCGGTCGCTGTCGTCCTTGAGGCGGATCGCCAGCGCCGTCTCTCGCAGTCTCATCCTGACAGCGCCTTTGATATCATCAATGTAGTCGTAGAAAGAGCCCACGTCGGCTGGCGGGATGCCGCTCTCGAAGATGGCCTTTATGAGAGTCGACTGGTGGTTCTTGTTGAACTTCCAGCTGTCGCGTGACGACACCCAGTGCCGCAGGTACTCGAGCGCGGGTCTGGTGTCTGCCGTCGGCTGTGGCTTCTTCTGTTTCTGCTTCTTGGGCGGCGTCGACGTTGTCAGGCCCTTGCCAGTCTTGCCGGCGGCTTTGGGGAGTGGTTTCGCGGGCGTCTTTCGCGCCGTGGTTGAACCTGGGGCGGCGGTCTTGTGGGTAGGCGTGTCGGCGAAGGCGACAGACTTCTTTCGTGTGAGCTGAGGCGTGGCATCTCCTGTTGATGGTCGAGAAAAATCTCTGCGAGGCTTTTTCGCAGAGAGGGGAGAGGAGGAATAATCTGACGCAGCACCGGTGGTTGTGTGCAGCTTTCTCTTGCCCTGCATGCTGCTGCCCTGCTGGGCACGGTCTGGCTGCCCAACGGCCGGGGTCCCGTTTGTGGCCTCGTTTGCATTGGAGTGCTTGAGCTTCAGGCCCAATTTCTTCCAGGCTGGTGTGGCGACGGTGGCGTCTGTTGAGCCGCTCATTTTGAGTGATTTTTTCGAGCGCTGATTCCGGTATTTCGATCGTTTTCCGTTGTCGTGCGAAGGGAACAATTTCGCGGTTTGGGTCGCAATGGGTTTTTTTCTGGAGGCGCCCGCCGCACTAATAGCGATGTGAGAGTGGGCAGACAACTCGGCGCCTTTAGGGATGTGATAGTAAATTTCGCGCAGGAGTCAAAAATTGTATGAAATAACGGCCCCAAGGAGACATGCAAAATTATTCGACAATGGCTTGTGATGGCTGTCCAGGAACCGCTTGCCAGGCACAACCGGCGTCAGGGACGTGTTTGGTAGCAAGCCGCTAGAAACTAAGTTGGTGCCTCAGGATCCAACTCCTTGGCTGTCAGGCACCCACTAGCCAGCGCCAGCAGAGCTCCATCATTGCGTTGCGGATTCTAGGCAAGCTTGTGCTAACGCGTCCATTGAGCTTCATCACTTGCGAATCGGCCACGGCAACACCACATCACCGACCTCCATCTGATCATCATCGTCGAGAAAGATCTTGCGCTGCTCCTCACAACCACAGTCAGTCGATATTGCCCAGCTAAGGGCATTAATTCCGCCACAATGTCTGGTATGTTGCAAGCAACCAGAGCTCAGAAGAGCTGCCTCAACTGTCGCCAGATACTGACCCTTACTTGCCTTGCAGCCAGCGCATACGACAGACACATTACCATTTTCGCCGACAATGGCCGTCTCTATCAAGTCGGTACGTTTGAATGAACTGCGCGATGCGATACGCCGCTCTCCCGAGCAAGCTACCCCAGTCGACCTTTCAAGCTAACCCCGACAACAGAGTACGCCTTCAAGGCCATCACAGCCGCAAACATCATGTCTGTAGGCATTCGCGGAAAGGACTGCGCCGTTGTCCTGTCGCAAAAGAAGGTTCCCGTATGTCTGAATACCGCTCCGCGGTCTTGAACGAAACTGATATGATGTACAGGATAAGCTTATCGACCCTGCTTCCGTCTCGCACATCTTCAAAATCTCCCCTGGTGTTGGTTGTGTCATCACCGGATCCATCGCCGACGCTAGAGCCTTTGCGCAAAGAGCACAGGGCGAGGCTGCCGAGTTCCGTTACAAGTACGGCTACGAGATGCCCGCTGACGCCCTTGCGAAGCGTCTCGCCAACATTAGCCAGGTCTATACGCAAAGAGTATGTGTTGCCGTGGAATCCCATGGCCATGAGATGATACTGACGATTCAAAAAGGCTTACATGAGACCCTATGGTGTCGCGACTACCATCATCTCCCTCGACTCCGAATATGGCCCTCAGCTGTTCAAATGCGACCCCGCAGGATACTATATCGGATACAAGGGCACCGCCGCCGGTCCCAAGCAGCAGGAGGCCCTGAACCACCTTGAAAAGAAGCTACGCAACAAGGACTGTGCTGAGGGCAACTGGGAAGAAGTTGTCGAGCTGGCCATTACGACTCTGGGAACGGTGCTGAGCATGGATTTCAAGAAGGGCGAGATTGAGATTGGCATCGTCGGCGGCCCCCGTGCTGATGGCAAGGAGGGAACGGATCCCAGCTTCCGCATGCTGACGGAGGATGAGATTGACGACCGCTTACAGGCTATTGCTGAGAAGGACTAAACTCGTCTCATGCCGATTTAGCCGACCCTGTTTACTAGCCTATAGAGCTTGTGTAATACAATACCAACGAAACCAACATACGACATGAATCTTGGCAGAGCCCATGCTATACCATTCTTACAGTCATGTGAACAAAGCCAGCACGCTCTCGGTCGAGTTCGATGGTGTGGCAGTGATTAGGCGGTAAGCGGATCTGTGTGGCCAGTTGACTCTAGTCCAGGACGGTGCCAGCACGTTGTATATATGAGACACACAGTAGGGCTGAGGATAATGCATGATGTACAAGAAGTGCATTATCCTTCGTATCTCCGATCATCTTGCTTCGATTGAAAGCACACCACGAGGGAATCAGCCGCATACCGGTGGCAATTTGGAGCGCCTTTGATGTGACATGCATTGCCATTCCTCCACAACGCAGCGGCCCGTATAGACTTCGCTGGAATCCGCCGGTCGAGCCGCGAACATGAAGAATTACTCTGCATTTCTACTGGTGGGCATATAGTCATTTCATGGCCACTTCCCAGCGGCAGCGGAACATGAAGCACCGTGGCTACAGCCCAGGTTTCTGGTAGCTGGAAAGCGATACACTGAGAATTCTGTGTACGGAGGCACGTTGACTTTATGCTCCCGTAAAGTTAAGAGTCTTGGTTCGCCGGCCTGGGTCCTGATCGCCAACGCATACAGGAGGCAAGGTAAGGTGTCTTTACGCAAAGAAGGAACCCGGATTTTAACATGACGTACATGCTAATTCCTGGAACGTTTGACAGATTCCAAGCCGTTTTACCCCGCTTGCATCCTTGAACCCGGCGCTTTTCGGCATTTGTCAAGATCCGGCCGATACGGCTTGACAACGGGCACCGTGGCAGCACGGAAGAGACGAGGTCATAGACTGACGTTGCCCTATCAGCTGCTCCGGAAATTAGGCCGAAATAGGCTTCGGCAACGACATTCGGCATCTCGCGCCTTGGTCGCTCAGCCAGGGGGAGGGGGGGGGCCGAGGGGCAAGCGAGCTGCCAGTGTGTCTCTCGATCTGCCATCCCGGTGCTGGGGAAACGTCCGAGCGCGCGTTTGCGCAACGCAACGCTCTTGAGTAATGTGTCTGCATCATTGGGGCCGGATTCCCGGATGCTGTTGCCAGAATCTCATTCGCTCACCGGCAGCGCGTTGACGACGACATTGCGTTCTTGGCTGCGTTGAGGGGCACAGCCGTCAGATAACTAGTTAGCGCACGGGTAGAAGATTAGAACTGACTTAGGCGAGCTGTAGAAAGGGACATTTGGCATTACCATCGTATGCTCGTATCTGCTACCGATATGTTAGTTGCACGTGAACGTAGATGAGGATCTGGAGCGTGCCTGCTAGTCATGGCTGGCCATGTAAGCCAAAGAAAAGGCAGCAAACTGTCATGAAATGGCTACTCGCTTGACTTGATTAAATTGCACACGGTTTCATCGTTGCTTTCTTTTTTCTTTCTTCTTTTTACTCTTTGTAAGCTGTCCAGAGCCGTAGACTGTGTGTTTATAAGCAACCATACGGTATGGGCGGGCGCGCGGATATACATGCCACGTGTTTGAGAGATATCAGTATGGACAATACTCTTTTCAGCACATGTGACTAAAAAACCCCAAAATCTCAAATTACAGTAATTTCCCTGCTTCCGGCTCAGGCAACGGAGCACTCTGGAAAAGTTGAGCACACAAAGCGCTCCCTCGCTGTGATTGGCTGCGCGGCGAGCACCCTGAGGCTGCCTGAACCCCCGCTTTATTCCCATCTTGGACGGTACCCCTAAACCCCTTTCAGCGTCATAAAAGCGGGGTGGCCCTTCAACAGTATGCCGGGAAATTGCGGGCCGCCTGATGACCTCTCGTCATCCTTTTTTCCGCGTCGTTGTCTCATCGAACGACGTTGCAATAAACCCGCGATGCTGCTTCTTGTCTCTGCTTAGCCTTGTAACTCTGTCGCAGTATTCTTTTTTTTTGTGTGCTTTGCCATTTCACCAATCACTGACCCAACTCCTCCTCAACCGAACCCGCCCCCTGCATTCACCGATTCCTGTCACCTCGGAGCCGCAGGGGACAAGTCGTCCAGGAGCCACACTTTATATCAAGGAAGGGGGCCCGATTCCGTGATTGCTCCAAGGTCCCTCGAATCGGAGAGCCAGGGGCCCCGAGCTCATCTCCGCGGGAAGCCTTCCCTCCCCCCCCACCGCCAATTGGAATCATCGAGACGTCTGCAGCTAGGCCGCCCGAGTGTCAACAAACGGCCATCATGGACGCACCTCACGACAGCAGCCCCCCTGTGCTCAACTACGTCCTCAGCTTCCTCCTCGTCGGCCTCGCCTGGGGCGGCACGACGCCGTTCATCCGCAGCGCCGCCAAGTCGCACCGGCCGTCGCCGCGCCCGACCCTCGACGGGGCCGGCTGGCTGCGCTCGCGGGTGTACGGTGCCGCGTTCGCCGTCATCGACCTGCTGCGGAATCCGCGCTACGCGGTGCCGCTTCTGCTGAACCTCACGGGCAGCGTGTGGTTCTTCCTACTCATCGGACAAGCCGGTACGTTGACTCTTTGCTTTTGCCCGAGACATGGCTTTTCGCGTCGTGCCGCTGCCACAGCAATCAACGGTTCTTCCGCTGTTTTGTCTAAGAAAAAGGGACTGACACAACAACTCAAACTTCACTTTAGAACTCAGTCTCACAGTGCCCATCGTAAACACAATGGCATTTCTCTTTACCGTTCTCGGTGAATGGCTGGTCGAGGGCAAGGTCATCAGTCGAGGTAAGGCTACGAGTTTGGGCTTCTTTGCCTCGTGTGCTAGAGGCAGATGTGCAGAGAGTCTTTTTTTTGTTGGCCTGCTGAGTCGTACTAACTAATGATGCAGATACGGGCGCCGGGATGCTTCTGTCGTTGATCGGCATTGGGCTGTGTGTATACAGCAAGACATAGTTGATCTTTGATCTACTCTTTTAACTGAGAACAGGGCTATGTAAAGCCCTAGCTTCGCACATTTTCCCACTATCAGTCTATGCTACAGGTATAAGCAAAAAAATCAAGAACAGCATAAACGCAACCTGGTATGAATAGCAACCCGTGACTCCTGGCTATGCATTTCGGACGGTCAATATCTCTCGCTCTCGATGAAACGCCTTTAGCTGGTATCTATACAATCCATTCCCTCGTGAAAGCAAGAAAGGCTCTCTGCTGTCAATTCTGTGCGGCCTGCCGTGAGACGAACAGCAGATGTGCCCAGATCCGGGTTTAGAGGTGCGGACCTGAGAGTAAGTGTGCCTCCTTCCTCAACCCCAAGGAATCGGTAGCCAAGATGAGAAACCAATGTTGGGAACACATCCCCGAGTGCAGCTTTTGGGGAAAAACAGAAAATAGAAAAAAAGAGAGAAGACAATTTGCTAGCGCCTCCCGCGGCCAGCGACAACAACCTGTGTCCTCTCCCATCTCCCGTCCTCGCCTTGCCGAAATTGGCCGCTCCTCCACTGCGAGAAGGCAAAAATAACACTCACTCCGTCTTAGCGCTGCCCTAGCGCCCGAGAGATGAGATTTCGAGCCGTTTCTCACCCGTGATTAGTCCCGGTTCTCTCTAGTGCACTATCCGTTCGAGGATGTGCAGCGCAAATCGCACGACAAGATTTGAGGTTGTGGTGCAGATGGCATCGGGAGCGCGCGCGCCTCGTGGATCCCAATTTGGAGGGAAGAGACTTTCGGGTGATGGAGGGTGGTTGGGTTAGGCTTAGGAGCGGGTACTCAACCAGTTCAGGATGTCGTAGAGCCCAGGGTCCTCGGCCGTCCAGCGGCCAAGGTTCTGGTCACCGCTTAGCATGTCGAGGTAAATGAATTCGTCGGTGATTTGCTGCAGCTCCTGTTGAAGCTGGACGTCGCAGGAGTGCAAGAGTAGCTGGTTGGATGGGTTGGGGCGGCCACCTGACGAGTCGAGGATATGCTTGCGGTCACTTATACAGCGCTGGGCCGCCATCTGGCGCAGGTAAATCTTCTGGGCCTCGTGCCGACGGGCGTAGGCATCCAGCAAAACGCTTCACAGGGCCTGGTTAGCGGAACGAAACGGGTAGGAGGTATGAGGAGAAGCGTACTGTTGAAGCTCGAGCTTCTGCTGCTCGTGCTCAGTCCTACCGACTGGGCGGGACACATCGGCAGAGCAATCAAGGATGAACTGGCCGTCGGTGGCGCATTGCCGCAGCAGGGTCCATGCCGGCGAGAAGTAGTCGGCCTGGGAGGGTGCAGTGGTGTTTGCGGAAGCAATGCAGCGCTGGAGATTACAAAAGTCGGACAAGACGTCGGCGACTCTGTGAGTGCGGAATTCGTTCACTGCGACGGGTCAACATGGGTTCAGTTCCGTCGGAAACGGTTGTAGGACGAAAAGGAGAGAATTTGATAACTTACAGTCTCCCATTTCGAGACAGGCGTCACTCGGATTGGAACAGATCAGGTCGGGCCAATTTATGCCAGCTAGGGCAGTAGAGACGAAGGCCTGGTGGCTATTCATGTGAAGTCTTTGAGGGTGTAGTGATGAAAGAAAAAAAAAACAAAGACGGGAGCTCTTATTATACTTTTGACAGGAAAGTCGAATTGGATGGCCAAGTCAATTGCAGAAAGGGATGTCGAGCATCACCTGCGGCAAGCAGCAAAGGAGGAAAAGGATTGGTGTACGTCGAGGAACTACACCATGACCGCCCCCAAGGATGAGACTACCCAGCTACCCAACAGACAAGTTGACTGAGACAGGGTCAGGTCGAGTGAGGAACCAGTAATGTTGTCGAGATGCAGTTGGTATGGAAGAAAGCAGTGTCTTGAACAGAATGGTAGGCAGAGCAGCAAGCTTCGAGGTGGGCGCATTGAAGCTTGATAAAAGAGTAACAAGATTCGGGGTTGGGATGCGGTGTGTGGGCATCAATGAAAAGAATAAAAGAAGGAAATAAGGAAATAATACAGTCCGTGATATGGCCAAGGTTGAGGGGGGTGTATGGAAGGTATGGCGGAGGGGGAGATGGATGTACAGTATGTAGATGGGATTCTTGGACTGGTGAATGGTACATAGGTAGGAAGCGAATGACGTGTGGTAGCTGATGAGATGGAGCAAAAGAAGAGACAAAAGAAGAAAGTTGGATTCCCACACCGAAAAGCTTGTCAAGTCCACAGTAGCACATGTATGGTGTATCACTGAGGATGATGTCTGTTAGGTAGGCAAGTATATGCAGGCATGGGTCTTGTGTTGCGGCTACACGCCCCTAGCTCTTTCCTCTAAAGTTAGAGAATACTAACGGCGGAGCTGCCCGGCTGGCGCTTTTTTTTTTTTCTTTTACGGTACATGTTACTGGTAATCATATCCATCATGTTTCTTAATCAGCAGCGGTTCTCGATCCACTGATCAAGACGGCATGTCGCATAGACGAAAAGTGGCTTGGCTGGTGATGTAGGCTTGTCCAGTGGCCATGCGCCGCTGACATCGGGTCCTCCGTCCACTAACTAAGGCATGTACACGTATCTAGTACACAACACACACAGCCTCCCCTCAACCCCCCCCTCCCCCCAAGTCGCTTTGTCGTACCTTGCAGAGATGCTCAATTCTCCCTACCGTTTCTGTCATGTTCTTCTTCTCTCGCTCGTGTATTCTTTATTTCCGAGATTTCGTCGGCGGAGATCTACGCCAGCGATGAGGCCGGCTCGCGCCGATACCGGTACGGCCGACAACTTGCTACAGTACACATGCTCACACACAAAAGTACTTTCCTCCTGTGGCGCCGGCCTGAATATCAAGAAAAATTCTTAGCAGAACCCCCCTCCAAGAGCCACCGCACATAATCGTCATCCAGCGTAAGAAAACGAAGCCGAGAACAGAGGAATGACGAAGTATTGACCCTCCCTCCCAAGCCCAGTTGGCAAACTGCCTGGTCCAGTTGCATCGCTCCAATGGCCTTTGTTACCAGAGAGGCGGATACTGCTGGGGGCTTGAATGATCCTGGACCAGCTGGACAGGGCCCTGGCCTATAGTCTGACCAGCCAGAGGGGACCTACCAATCGGAGGAAACAAAAGGCGCCCGAAGCTAGAATACACAGGAGAGTTTGGTGCTCCGTAGCTAATAATAAATCAATGATTTCCGATCCTGCAGTGTTCCCTCCCGCCGCCAAGTGGGCTGGCCATATTACAGCGAACTGGGCACTGAGTACAGCCTCAACTCCTCAGTATTACCTCGTACTTGAGGAGCAAGCTGCTTTCGGGCATCTTGTTCTCTCATGCCCGGGGTCTTGTTAATGCCCGGGACTTTTGCAGTTGCACCGTAAACCACATGGACCTTTTCTTGGCTGAATGATTGCCGCGCGCCCAACTCTTGTGTAATAATAGACGACCATCAGTGCAGCGCCCACTCTCACCGTGGCTTGCGTTGAATAGCCTACTAAACTGTATGTACTCTGTGGTCAACGAGGACGGCGTGCCCGAGGTCACGATCCGGCCCTACTTCAGCGTCACGTCTCTGTTGCACTCTTACCTTGAGCACGGCTATTGATCCGTCTAATTTTTCATATGCCGCCAAGTGTGTGTCTTCATCTACGTTGCAGAGAGCCTCTGCTGTTCTTTCCATTAGCATCATCCGCCAGTGCGAGCAGGATCAGCTATCAGCCCTTGACGGCTTTAACTGTCTGTGGTCACGTCCCTAAAAATGATCGGCGGGCATGGATCTTGCGAGGCTACAGGCTACAGCTACAGGCCATAACCCCCCAACCCCCCCCTTGTCGCTCGGCCGACACATACACGCATACACGGTGCTGCGAACTACTCCGTAACTGATGCTTCTTGCTGCAACAAGACATCATTGCTCCGGAGATGCGTCTTTGGGGTTGTGGCAAAGTCCCTTGACGCATTTTTATGAGCTTCCTCACAAGACACCCACCGCTCCCCATATACGCGCAAAGCCCCGTGATAGGTCCCCGTCCCACCCCTCCCCGAGGGACCTCCTCCCGTCCTCCCGGTAACCTTCCGGGGCCAGGTCTCATGGACCCCGAGCAGCGGAGACCAACCTGCAACCTGCACGTTTTCTTCTTCTTGTGCAAAAGTTTTCCACCTCTTAGACGCGAGGCTGACCCCGGTCAAGTTCTTTGCAATCCCCGGTTACTGGGCCTCCCCCATCCTTTTTCTTTGTTTCAATTTCGCCTTGCCCAGGGGATCTCCCGTCCAACAGCGTTGCTGGGTTGGACTTGTTCCAAGGCTTTCAGCTTGGACTATTTGCAAATCACCTCCTCGCAAATCTCGCAACTCGTCGTGAACACCCTTGAATTCGGCCGAGCAACGTCTCACCTGCCAGGGGGTTAGGTTAGACTTGAACTTTTTTGCTTGTCGAAATGAATGCATTCAACCTCGTGCCGCAGTACTCGCGAAAATCTCTGCAAAAAAAAAAATCTCCCTCGGGCATCTACGCGCCTAAGACATGGTGGCGTATGCATGGTGCTGCAGTAGATGACAGGCCTTCAACGCCCTATCATGCACAGCGCCGTCGCCGACTCCGTCCAGTCCTTTCCCTGTCCAACCGGAGGGCATGCATAGGTCATCTTGATGAGATGGGGCTGGGGAACGAGGTATGCGTAGTATGCATGGTCGTATGTAGTTCTAGCTAATATCTAGTTTTATCGACTGTATTCCTTTTGTTTGAAAAAAGGAAAATAAAACTAGACAAGTCCGCGGCTGTCAGCTAAACTCGGAGCGGCCCTTCCCGCATGAACCAGTCCGGGCAGCCTACGGCCGGGGCTAGTCGAAACGGCCCAGCCCCCGCCCCGGATTAGGACGCCCAAGAATAGAACGACAGACTCCGACTCTGGATATTCTTGCCTTCTAATGTGTACGTAGCAAGAAAGGTCACAGCAAGGAGTTTTCTCAGATAATAGAAACTCAATTCCCATCAGCCAATAGGTCAACTACTGTTGTTGTTTGCAGTGTGTAAGTTGCCAGTTATAAGCGGACATGTACTGTATGTATGTATGTGTGTATGTGTGTACATACTCAACCCGCCCCCCGTAATGGCTTTGTATCCTGGCTCAGCCTCGCCAATCAACAAGCTGTCAAAATAGTCTTCTTGACCAGCCGCACGCCACTATTGACGCCCTCGGCCAGCTCCTTCTCCTATTTCCTCCCCCTTAGCCCCCAAGCTCCTGCAACAGTACGAATCAACCTTGTTCCACGGGTCAGATCTTGCCCCCCCCCCTCGCCTCTCCTCTGAGCCCAGCATTATTTCTCTGCTTTTTCCTCTCCAATCTACCGAGCAGGCGGACCCGTTCCCACAAAGCCGCAGACGTGCTTCTACCGCGCAAACCCCCAATCAGCCAATAAAATGTATCCATCGAGCTTCGGACGACACGCACCCCTAGCTGTCAGACAGCTTGCCCCCCCCCCCCCCCG